>NC_064854.1:101387522-101650022 GCF_024139225.1 Suncus etruscus
AAGAGAGAGAGAAAGAAAGAAGGAAGGAAGGAAGAAGGAATAGGGAGACCTGTGTTACAGCTCTTTTAGAATTTGTCTTGCAGGTGTTCTGATTGCTACTGGAATGTAGGCCCCCCCACTCAAAAAAAATGGTGAGATTAAAATCCAACTTCAACTTTCTCTTCTTACATGACTCCCCCCAAAATGCCCATGTCCTTAGTATATCAAGAAAGGTTTGTAAAAATATAAGGACTATAAGGAGAGATCCAAGCCCCTTCTGTCTTTATCTCTCAAACTTTTTTCTAATTTTAAACGTGTGTGTGTGTGTGTGTGTGTGTGTGTGTGTGTGTGTGTGTTGTGTAAGTAGCTGCCAGGATTGAACCCCAGACACCCATGGGCGGCATGTCCTGTACCACTGAGTTCCATCCCAGTCCCCCTCAACTAGGATTAGCTCGTGATCTGGAAAAGTGTCATTGCTGTTAGAAATTGAAATTTTATAGTGACCCTATCATCTCAAAGTGACTGAAATGTCTGAAAGCATGACTTTTTCTTAGCCCATCTTGAGCCTCTTTGGTTGATTCTCCTTTCTTGAATCCATTCTCACTAGGCTGGAGAATCCACCAACATCACTAGGTGTCAAGACCTTTTAGTGCACAATCCCTAGTTCCAAAAAGGTGGCTTTCACTTTGGTGTCAGAGGGAGAAAGCCCCAAATACCAGACATACGAAATGCTGGACAGAGAATTGAAAGTCAATAGTGAAAAGTCACTACTCCCGGTAAAGAAAAATTCTTTGCAGTACTAGGCAGGCAGAATATCTTCAAAATATGCAAAATGTGTGTTTATCTCAGAGAATTCTACTGGGAGCCCATTTACAGCATTAGCAATTATGACTTAGCTCGGAAGTTCTTTCTCCACCCCATTATACTTATAAACACCAATGTAGTTTAGAGCTTTATGTTAAAACGTTTTTCTTCTATTTCTTTTAGAATTATTTGTTTAACATGCTTTTATTATCCTAGATGATGTGATTTGGGAAGAAAGCATTAATTCTCTTATCAGCTGTTTCCTTTCCAGTTCAGAGAATTGAGCGACACTAGTAGTTTATGAAGTAAGACTTAGGCATTAAGTAGAGAGCTCATCGCTGACTTATTGAGCTTCTTCCAAACTGGGGCTACCCAGGCAAAGGGGATTTGACAGCTTAGCCATTATAGAGCAAATATATTGGAATAACATGGTCTTCAGCAGAATCAGACACCTTCTTATGTAGCCACCACCCAGCAAGTGCCTTGGTATCATTTCTATGCCATCACTCTTTGTTCCCTGTTGCTTGTTGAGTTTGACTTTGGTGCATATTGTTCCTCAAATGATGGTTGTGAAAGGTTGCTGATGTTTGTTATAGGTATAGTTGATATATTCTATCATCATTCAACCACTCAAATATCTATTTATTCATTCATCAAATATGTACTGTCTATAAAGTGGCAGATCCTGGCAGATTTGGGCACCCTGTTCACTGAGTATATCTAACGAAACATATTGTCTGCATTGCTATGTTAGAATAATGTCAAACATAACGTCAAAACAACCTATTGGTGGTATCCTCGCCTTACATAGTTATTCTGTGATTATTTCCTAATGAGTTTGAGCATAAGTTGGGTACTTGGCAGCTCATGGAGGACCACTAGGTGAGGAAATGATTCTATTACATATGTTCACTGTCTCAATTCAGCAATTATCTACTGAATATGCCTTTGTATCATTGTGTGAGAAGCTAGATGTCTCTTTGCTTTAGTGGATGATCTAGTTTGTCTAAATATCATTGTCTGGAACTTGGATGGATTTTACCTAGACACTAATATTTTGTTTTTAATCACAACCTTCTCATCTTTTGCCTCGATTGCACTTTATATTCTCTATCCTGAAACCTTTTGAATCCCTACGCACATGAGCATGGCTGGTTTTCAAAACCAGAAGGGCATGATGCATTCTTTCACTGTCTCCATAGTTTTTGATTTATCCAGGAGATCATAAAGTTGAAATCATATAAGAGGAAGCTTATTAAAATTGTCTTCTTTCTTTCCATGATAGCATTTAAAGGGCTCTCATATACTTTTCATGACCTGATTGCTCATTGCTTTGTTGCGCTACAGAATGTTCTGTTCTCTAGATGTATCACAATTTTTCCATTCACCAATGAAAAGATTTAAAGTTTGCTGCTTTGAACAGTTATGAATAAAGCTGCTGTATATATTCCCCCCAAAATTTAACTGATGGGCCAGAGCAATAAGACTGCAGGTAGGGCATTTGCCTTGCACATGGATGGCCTGAGTTTGATCCCTGGCATCCCACATGGTCCCCTGAACCAGCCAGGAATAATTTCTGCACACAGAGCCAGGAGGAGCCCCTGAATGCCACTGGGTATGGCCACAAAACAAATAAAAAAGTTAACTGAGCTTTTCACATGGGTTCATCAGTTCCAATGCCTGTGGAATTAAGAGTCCTCTGGCAACACAGTGACCATTATCTTCTAGGGTGATCCCTGAGCACAGCAAAGTGAGGCCCCAAATCTAAATAGACAACCCAACACAGCGACCACTTTAAAAATTGCATACTACACTTGAGCCTCCTCTGTCTTCATTTGATCTTAACATTTGATTTAATTCCTCTCTTTATAAAGATAGCTGTCATGCAACATGTGGCTAAATTACACTTCTCTAAACTCAGAATTTGGGGCATATTTTTTCTCATTGATTATTTCCTTCATCTTCAAGAAGGTGATTCTTAGTCGTCTGCGTAGCCATCATATTTAAGGAAGCATGATAGATTACCCATACATACTTGGACCCCATCTCCTCCCATTGCTCAAGATCCATCAGTCACTTATTCAGCAAACTTCTGAGTGACTGTTAAAAACAACCTAGTATTTTTAAATTTTAGTAAAGGAGTGACAGGCTACTGTTGGCTAAGTTGGAGGTGCTTAGTCATTTTTGCATTGCTATGTCCCTGACCCTGCTACTCTGATGTTAACACTTGAGCTGGACTTCAAAACAGTCATGAGTATATTGATCAAAGAAGAGCAAAGTTTGTTGGGAAAATAGCAAGTAAACAGATGTAATGCGGGCCTGCATTACATCTAAGCAAAGAAAGTCTAAGTCTAAGCAAAGGAGTGAATTATTCCTGTCAGAACAGGAATATTCGAAGAAAGTTTTGGACCGAGGCAATGTGTTAATCAAATTAGTTTTGATTTGGAATGTCATTTAGGATAGCAATATAAGGTTCTTTCAGGATAACTAGAGAGAGGGGGACAAACTTGATGGGTACAAAAGACTTAAGGATTATCAGGTCTCTGTGATCATCAAGGACTTATTACTGATTAGGAAAAGTAGCATATCTAAGGAAAGAGTGACACATGTGTGATGTGTTGAATTTTTGAGGTTTGATGAACACTGGTTAGAAATTGCCATTAAAAAAATCTTGAGGGCTCCACCTAAAGAAATCACTGAATAAGTAGGAATGAAATATATGTAGGTGAAGGTGACAAGGGGAAGCATCAGTAACAACACCACTGAGTGAGTGTAGGAGATAGTAAGCTCTTTGAGAAATAAAAAGACTAAGAAGATGAAATGTTGGGCAGGTTTGCTGGTATGTTCCGGCACCTCCCATATCTTTAACCACTGGCTCTGCCATTGCCACATGCCTTTGGACATTGCAATTCTCACTGACATCAGAGTGTAGGAATTGCTGCCTTAAGCTTGGAGAACTGAGAATTCATGGGGCAGTGTTGCAAATAGGAGCACCCTTTCAACACACTTAAAACTGAACAGGAAAAGGATGGAGGTTGAACACTGGAAATGAAGAGTATGCTGGAAAAAACCTGAGGGCATGGGCTTCAGATGAAGCTACTAGTTGAACAAACTCTTATTCTTAGAAGGGAAGAGAGGTGCTGAAGGATGAAGATGTTTGATGTTGAGTGGGGGAATTCCCTTTTGCCTTCTCCATTATCTTATCATACTCAACCTTTCTAAACCACTTGAAACAACCAACCACCCTTTCTTACTTGAAACTCCCTTCTACTGTGATGTCAGTCTCTACCCCTACTGTACATCAGTGTAGTGGAAAGGACAATATGCAAGACTTGATGTTCAAACATCTGTCCACTAAAGAACTAAACAACTCAGTAAATGTCACCTTTCCTGTTTCATAAGTATAAGAAGTGACTGCGGTTTGTTCCAACGACCTTACCTCCCCCTCCCACCTTCACCCCCAGTCTTTCTCACTCCCTTTGAACCTTTACCCCTGTTCTAGTGACTCCTCACTAACTCTAGCTTTCTCTTTTGCTTCTCATATGAGAACAACCTCTTCTTCCTTGTCTGTTCTCACAAAAACATCAATATTTTCCCATCAATTGAACTGGAAACCCAGGACAGTTAATTGATGTCATCCCAATTCTAATGATCAGACAGATTTTAGGATATTGGCTTTAGCTATACAAGATCTCATTCTTTGATTGAATTCTGACATTAAGTAATTTAGCAAAAATGTCTGCTGCCCAAAGTTGTGATCCTGGGCTTACAGTTCAGCATCCAGAAAATTAGTGACACTAGATACAGTGATATGATTGCTTTGCAAAACTTTAATGTAAAACTTGATGAGACCAAATGGGTAAATGCTTAATCTAAACTCATATGATAAGGGTGGTGGGCATGGGGATGGTCTGTAAAAGTTTTTTAGCTTATGTGAGTCTTTTTTGTCTTGTTTTACTTTGTTTGGAGGTACACCTGGTGGTGCTCAGGGGCTATTTCTGCATTCTGGAATGATCTGCATTCAGGAATTACTCCTGGAAAATTCAGAGGACCATATGGGATACAAGGCAATCGCCCTATGTGCTGTACTATATCTCCAACCCCAAACTGAATCTTTTGGTATGGGGGAAGAAGGGGTCACTCAGGGCTTACTCTTGGTTCGACATTCTGGGATCACTTCTGGTGGTCCTCAGGGAACATATGGAGTGTCCAGGATCAAACATGATTCGTTTCAATCTGTGCAAGTCCAAGACTCTGCTATACTATATCTCCTGCCTCAACTTGATCTGAATCATGAGATTTAGTAGGAATTTGGTCCATCAGGAGACTCGCTGTGAATTTTAAAATACTACTAATTAAAGGACTCCAGGTTTAAAGTCTCATATTCCCCACAAAGATCATAATTTTACATGCATGTATTTAATGTAAAAATTATAGACATGTTTTACATAATATTCTTTCATATTGTGTGAAAAATTCATCTCAATTTAAAAGTTTTCTAACTGAACTGTGTCAGTTTTTAATTTTAAATGTAAATGAATTTGACAAAACATGACATATATATATATATATATATATATATATTAGTTCACTTTTTCAGACTCACTCAACAGTTTAATATTAAGTACTTTCTATACATTGATAGTTGGATACAACATGGGGCTGTAGAGAGAACTCATTGGAATGAAGTGATTATTTGCATACTTAATCTCCAGCACTGCATTCTAGCCCTCCCTCCAACCCCACACTACCTGGAACATTGCCCAAGCACAAAGCCTCTGACACCCAGATGTGGCATAAACATGCACACGCGCGCGCGCACACACACACACACACACACACACACACACACACGCACACACACACACACACACACACACACACATCAATAAGAAGGTAAAGAAGTTTGATGACCAGGCTAGCAGGTGGCTTCTCACTTTACATTTGGAGTTGTAAAGTGACAGAGGTCTACCTTGAGGCCAGGGGTCTGGAGGAGCAGCAATGATTTAATAATCAGGGGTCTCAAACTCTCGGCCTCCAGGCCGCAAACGGCCCTCCCTACAACATTTTGTGGCCCTGCCCTAGAGGAATCTTTTTTTGTTTTGTTTTGTTTTAGTTGTTTGGGTCACACCCCCCAATGTTCAAGGCTTACTACTGACTTTGCACTCAAGGATCACCCCGATTTTGCCTCCTGCAGTCCGCAGGTAAATTGAGCTTGAGACCCCTGAATAGGCATTCAAGTGGAAGAGAATTAGCATAGAGGAAAGAGAACAGAGACTATCAGAATTCCTGATTTGGTTTGTGCCATCTTCACTGAAAACCCTGACTGGAATTGGAGCTGGCTTGTGGTTGGATTGAAGGAAGAAATAGATTACTTCTGTTTCAGGCAAAATTAAAGTTCATTATGGAGGTCAGTATATGTCCAAAGGGTTATAGGAATAAAGGTCAGCTACTTTGGAGGCAAACATAATTCCAAAATTATATGTAGAATATTGCCTATAGAAATATTCAGGTATGAGAGGAAGCCATGATAAGTATAAACTCTTCAAGGGTAGTGTTTTAGACCTGTGTTTCTCAACCTTTCTCTTATAATTTCTCCAAAATTGTTTCCTTCCTGTGCTACCCACTCCGCCAACCAACTCACTATGTTGGTTGATCCTCCAGTCTTATGCTATGGCCTCCTCATTTATGTGAGGAGGTGTGGCTCACTTAATATAATCTATTATGATATCCTGGGTGTCTACAATGGGCCAGGAGTCCATATAGCTGTGCTCAATGGTGACACTTGGCAGTACCCAGGAGACTCTATGTGGTGCCAGAAATAATCTTAGTTTTTTTTTTCTTTTTCTTTTTTCTCCTGTGTGTGTGTGTGTGTGTGTGTGTGTGTGTGTGTGTGTGTGTGTGTGTGTGTGTGTGTGTGTGTTTTGCTTTGGGGCCACAGCTGCACTAAGGAGTTACTTTTGACTCTGTGCTCAGAAATTATTCCTAGCTAGGGAGAAAGGGTATCTCTTTCACTACTGGTGAAAATGTAGACTGGCCAGTCTTTTTGGAAAACAATATGAATATTCATCAAAAAACTAGAAAGAGTTTGAACTTCCATTTGATCCAGCAATACCACTCCCAGGGATATACCCTAGGAATCCCAAAACACCATGCAGAAAAGCCCTCTGCATTCCTATGTTCAATGGAGCACTATTTACAATAGCCAGCATCTGGAAACAACCCAAATGCCCCAGAGCAGATAAGTGGATAAAGAAAATCTGATAGATCTACACAATGGAATACTATGCAGCAAATAGAAAAAATGAAGTCATGAAATTTACTTATACATAAATGGATATGAAAATAATTATGCTGAGTGAAAAGAGTCAGAGGGATAGACATAGAATAATTTCACTCACTTGTGGTATATAAGAAAATAAAAGGTAGTATGGAAATAATACTCAGAGACAACAGAGATGATGATCAGGAACACCAGTCCATGGTAGGAAGCTTGCTAGAAGAGTGGTGAATATAGTTAGGGTAGTAACAACGATAGTGACAATGGTAGTTGGAAACTAATCACGCTAGACAAGAACTGGGTGCTGAAAGAGGATAAATTATATGCATGGTACCCATTCATTAGCAATAGTGCAAAAAAGAAAAGGGTTGTGTGTGTGTGTGTGTTAATCATGGTGCTCGAATAAAGTAATTATATAAAAAAGGAAATTACTCCTGGCATGCTCAGGGGACCATATGGGATCCTGGGAATCGAACCTGAATCAGCCGCATACAAGGCAAATGCCCCCTACCCACTGTGCTATTTTTCTAGCCCCAAAATCTAGTTTCATAAATTGTGGGCCACACCCTTTTTGGGATTGAATAACTGAATGTATGTTCTAAAAAAATAAAAATCTCAAATAGTGGAAGGTTTATGACTAGGCAACAACAAAATTAACTCACAACAAATGAATCTTCTTATTTCTGATAGTGTTCCCTCATGATGCGTTTCTTGGGTGAAAAAGGGTCAAAAGTGAAAAAAGTTCGAGCAGTGATTCTTCGACTGCCTGTCTGTGGATAGAGAGTTTTCCACTGGTGTCTGGGTAGTCACTTCCTAAACATGATTCTTAACTGCTGGTCCCCAGGTGAAAAAAACCCCACTGCATGCTAGGTAGTATGCTGTGGCTACCTGTAGGCCAAATCCAGCTGTCTCTTGTTTTGAAAATAGAGTTTTATTGGCACTCAGCCACACCCACTTGTTTTTTTTCCACACCCTCTTGTTTATGTGTTGTTATTGGCTGCATTCCTGCCAGCATGAAGCTTAGCCCTCCAACTAGTTAAGACAGAGACCAGGTGGCCTACGAAAGCAAAAAATACTTTCTATCTGATCCTTTACAGAAAAAAAATTTCTTGACCCTTGCATTAATGTTTGGGAGCAATAAGGATTGCGCTCAAAGCAAGATAAAACATTTGAGAAGCAGCAGCAGAAGAGAAGCTCATTAAAAAGAAGGAACCACTTGATCTGTAGGTTGAGGATCATGAAGACGCAGTAAAACCTGGAGGCAGAAAGATGGGCTTCTTTTTTTTTTTTTTCATTCCATAGAGAGATAATATGAATGACAATGTCATGTGTTGCAAGAGGTCAAGTAAGGTAAAGCTAAAAAAAAAATGTCAATTGGATTTAGCAATTCCAAGTCATTAGCAATTATGGCAGGAATATTTTCAGCAGAGAGGTGGAGCAGAAGTCAGTGGGCTGAAGAACTTGTGGGAGGGAGGAAGTAGAGACAATGAAGTCTAGTTCTTTGAATCAACTGGCAGTGAAAGGAGGGTGAGATCTGGAGGGAGCCAAGACAGATACTTAAGGTTGGGGAAATTATTTTAAGATTGGCATACATACCTGATAGAGGGAGGAGAGGGAAGAGTAGAAGGAGATATTGATGAAGCAGGTGTTCAAGAAGCAGGGCTTTGAGAGAAGTCCAGCCCTCTTTTCATTTTTAACACCTGTATGTTGAGGACTAAAGCTTCCTAATTTCTCCCCAGTCTCCTTCCTTTAGCCCAGGCTGAGAAGTTTTAGCAGTCCTCTGTTCTTAAAAAGATCTGCTTCTCCCAGCCCTTCTCTACTTTCAGATCAATGAAGGCACCCACTCAGTGTTTACATTCAAACTTTATCACTTCCATTCCGGGCACTTATTTGTTTCTTTTAATGTTTAAATTGAGGGTGGATTGGTCTGTACTCAGCTGTGGTCAGGGGCTGTCTTTGATGATAGTCAGGAACCATATATGGTGCCAGGGACTATACCAGAATCAATCACATGCAAGATAGATAGGCATCTCTTCCCTAGCTGCTTGCATGAATATGTTAATATGTTAGTTACCTCAACCCATCTCAGCCATCTTCATAGGAAATCTCTTGGAAAATAAGACTCAGTTCAAAAGACAGGGTTTCACCTAAGGTTTATCTGGCTAGACTTATAATAAGTGGTCAGTTCAGTAGTACTTTTGAAGTAGAGATGGCATGTAAAAATACTGTCTTTTTTCTCGGGCTTAAATCCAGAGGCTTGGGCTTGTGGTCTACAGCTGAGCTACATCCCTGACCCCAGTCATTAAAATCTTAAGACACATTATAAATTTGTTAACAGGAAAAAAATATGACCCTCATTGCTTTGATGCCATAATAAAAAGCAGTCCAAATTCTAAGCCATTCTCGAGCATGAAACTGTTGATACTACTTTTTGTTGTTAGGGTCACTCTGTTTATGGGGCGTTCAGCAGCATCCCTGACCTCTCAGTTGCATATCTCTTCAAACTTGTAACAACCAAAACTGCCTTCAGAAAGTACAGATGTGGGCCCGGAGAGGTAGCACAGCGGTGTTTGCCTTGCAAGCAGTCGATCCAGAACCTAAGGTGGTTGGTTCGAATCCCGATGTCCCATATGGTCCCCCATGCCTGCCAGGAGCTATTTCTGAGCAGACAGCCAGGAGTAACCCCTGAGCACCTCCGGGTGTGACCCAAAAACAAAAAAAAAAAAAAAAAAAAGAAAGAAAGTACAGATGTCCTCTGGGTAGGTAGTAGGTGATAACAAATCTTTTCTTTACAGCCCATTGGGGGGCAGGAGGGGGGCGGAATCACTGCTTTGGTACCTGAAGAGATACTACATTGGGGAAAGCACTTGCCTTGCACAATGTTGACTCCATTTCAATCCCTAGCACCATATATAGTCCCCAGGACTACCAAGAATGACCCTGAGCACAAAGCCAGGAGTAAGCCCTGAACACTGCTGGATATATTCTCTGCCTCACCGCACCCCCCCTCCCCACACACACACAAAAGGAAAGGACAGGAAATGAAATGAAGGAATTAAAAGAAAAATGAAAGGAAATCATTGCTTTAGGAGGATACTGGTAGGTAGATTAATTTCCTGGTGCTTTCTGTTATTTTAGATATACTCTTTTCTCTCTTACTTTACTTTTTTTTTTTTTTTTTTTTTTTTTTTTTTTTTTGGTTTTTGGGTCACACCCAGCAGCGCTCAGGGGTTACTTCTGGCTCTATGCTCAGAAATCGTTCCTGGCAGGTTCAGGGGACCATATGGGATGCCAGGATTAGAACCACTGTCCTGCATGCAAGGCAAGCATGCAAGGTCCTACCTCCATGCTATCTCTCCGGCCTTTTTGCATTCATAATAATTGGATGTGGTGGAGACATAGCCATAGCAAAGGTAAGGCTTTTGCCTTGCATACAGCTGATCCAGGATGGATCTGGGTTTGATCCCTGGCATCCCATATGGTTCTTCAAGCCAGGAGCAATTTCTGAGCACATGACCAGGTAACCCCTGAAAGTCATGGGTGTGGCCCAAAAACAAACAAACAAACAAATAATTGGATAGGGGTTTATAGGGCACTTACCTTGCACATAGCCAACCTAGGTTCAGTCCCTGGTACCCTCATAGTCCCCATAACCTGCCAGGAGTAAGTCTTGAGGGCAGAGCCAGGAGTAAGACCTGAGCACCACCATGTGGCCCACCAAAGAGAAAAACAAAACAAAAAATAGTTGTATGGAAGGTAAATCCCCCCAAAGAAATGTATTCTGACCAATAATAAGTAGAAACACATTCTTTGACTGCTAGTGGCACTGTCCTAATCCATCAATTTATAAAATCTAAATTGATGCGTGAGTGTGATGATGGAATCTCTCCATTGCTAGTGGGAAACAGACTGATGGAGAACACTACAAGTATAAAATAATGATGTAAAATAGTGTTCTAAGCCCCGAATCCAGGTGTTGACTATTGCAAAACTGGCTACATATATCTCTTTGAATCAAGTTTTTGGATTCTTGGTTTAATATAGAGAAATGAGAAGACTGGAATGAATGGCTTTTTACATTTTCATTTAAAAAAAAAATCTCTACCAAAAAAAAATCGCTAAAATAACTCAATTTCTGAGCGCTTAACCAGGAATAACCCCTGAGCATCAAACGGGTGTGGCCCGAAAAACCAAAAAAAAAAAAAAAAAAAAAAAATATATATATATATATATATATATATATATATATATATATATATATGGCTTAAAAAAAACCTCTATACTGCTTTCTATAATGGTTAAGCCATATACTGAAAAAAATTTAGCAGTCATAGATTCCTGAGAAATTAACAATGGGGAGACTGAGTAACTTCCATTGGTCTGTGTAATGAGCACTAGGCAACACCTTGCCATGGTCTTTTGAAAGCTGTCCTTCGAGTATGGTTAACTCATATTTTCTCAGTTAGTTCCTGGTTAGGATGTTCTTACCAATGAGGATTTGGTCATCTGGACCCTTTGAGTTTTATTCTATCTGGTTTTCCTACTGTAGAGACATGTTCTAAATGCACTAATCAAATGTACTTGTGTTCACACTAAAAGGTACAGGTTGCTTCATCCTATTGGCAGTTATTAGCATGTACTTTCATGATTTTTTCAAATTGCATATACAAAGAAGAGATGTGACCTGAAAGTCAACTAAAGCTTTAATTTTAGGGATGTAGGCTTTAAATTATAATCAAAGGCCTACTTAGAATAAAGCTGGTTTGCGGTATTACCCTCTGCCCACACCTAGCAGGCTCAGGGACCATATGGGATGCCGGGATTCAAACCAGGGTCCGTCCTGTGTTGGCCGTGTGCAAGGCAAACGCCTTACCGCTGTGCTATCGCTCGGCTCCTATATTTTTTCTTTTAACTACAATATAATAAACAATAACTAATTCTTAACAATTACCCAGGAAGCTAATGTTAGTCTCTAGACTGTCTTAAAGAAGTGTTGACTGTATTGAGGTTTTTTTTTTCTTCTAAAGCAAGGAAAAATTAAAACTAATAATTTAACTTAAACATAGGTTCATTCCAGAAACTTTAGGTTCACTTTATGAGAAGAGTACTATGTGCTTGGGAATTTTTGAGTGGTTTCCCAAAGGTCTGACTTTAATGGGCTACTAATAATCACTGTGATTTATTGAGCACCTACTATATACTAGGCACTTTACATATATTAGTTTTGTGTGCTCTCAGAAAACTGCATTTTTCACAGGAGCACTTGTAACAGCTTTAGTGTCCACTTATTTTATGGCTAATTGATTAATGTGTCTTTCACACTAGACCATCACCACCTCCATGACAATGATCCTCCATCAATTTTTGTTCCCCATGTTGCTCCAATATTTAGTCAGCGTTTGGTATATATTAGGTAAAACATAAATACCACTTACATGGATGCATATACCAAAAGAATTCCAATACTTTCTTTGGTGTAACCAAGGTTGTATAACAGTTCTGTTTCACAGTGCAGTTTAGAAAATGGTTAAGTTCCCTATTGGAGGCATATGTGACTCTTATTTGCATGGCCCTTGGTATGAGATTTCTGCCACCCATACTAATCTCCTAAGAAATATGTCATGGGGATTCCAGTTAGTCATGAACTGTGATCTGTGCCACATTTTTATCTCAGCTGCTGATGATGCTAAGGAGTCTCATTGTTAGAGCAGAAACTATAGCTAGTTCTGAGTGTGAGATTTTCATGGAATTAGGAAATCATTTAGAATGGCATCATAGGTAAACTATCAGGTACATGCCAAAGGAAAGCAACTATAAAAATTCCTATCAAAACTACCAATCAAAGTAGTTTTCTTTGGGTGTTTAATTGAAGGATCTTGTTGAGAATCACTAGGTGATGGGATTGTATAGTCCCAACATCAACTCTGGAGCACTTGAGTGGCCCTGACATCTATTATGTGCAGGACAGTTGCCATCAATGACTCCCTTTTTATACTAATTCTGTCTATCCCATGGACTTGAAGCTCTTGAGCCCCATTTGTTGGCATGTCTCTTGTTACCCTCAATATTTCTCCTGGCTTTTCAGAAATAGTACAGAATTTGATCTTGTTACTAGTCTGTGAGTATGTAGGACAGATTCAAAGTCTGAGTTCTTATCTGACCATTTGACAGCACCTAGAGAAATCATATCTATCAGAAAAGGAGCCCTTAATGAGAACTTTCATTACTGATTACTGAGCAATTTAATGCCAAGGCCCACCATACTTTTAATCACCACTTATTGACTGTTTCAGTTAGTGTGTTCAACTTGTAGTGTGATACCTGGATTCTTGATTTAGTCTGATCTCTGGTCTTCCCAATTACTCATACCACAAATATTTATAGTCTTTTTTTTTGCTTTTGTTTTTGGGGACACACCATGCCATGTTTAGGAGTAACTCCTGCCTCTTACTCAGGAATTACTCCTGTTAGTCATCACTGAATAATTAGGGGTCTAACGATGGAATTTGGGTAGTCTGTGTGAAAAGCAAATGTCCTACCCTACCCCTTTAGACTATCTCTCCAGTCCCTGATCTTTAGATCTGCATGGTTCTGAATTTTAACTCATGTAACATAATGTTGCCTTTTTTGTGTGTGTTTGCAAGATTTAGTGCTTTGTATGCATTGTATTCTGAGTGTATAGCAGTAAAAATGGAAAGGTCACCTTAAAAAAGATTTATGTTAGCTCTGTATTTTGAAAAACTTTCAAATATGTCTATGCAAAATGCTCGTGAAGGATAGTTTAGTAAAATGAGAATTTATAAGTTAAGGGCATCATTTTATGATTGAAATAATACTGAAAGGAAAGTGGCAGGTACCTGTAATTTGTCTTGAAGTCAACTTATTGAAGAGCTTGCTTTAGTTCTCTTTACCTGGACTGATAAGGTGCAGGTTTTATAAATGATAAATGATAGTATTCACTAATATGGATGTGATTTCCACCAATGAGATTTTTTTAAGCACATGATGTACTTTTACATTTTTTCTATCATTTTGCATTAGTTTTTTTTTTTTTTTACCTGTTCTTTTTATTTTCTTTTTTTTGTTTGTTTGTTTGAGAGAATTAGTGATTTGGAAATAGTATTCCTTTCCTATGCCTTGGATTAATCAGTTTTCCAAAGTAGTGATTGATTAAAGGATACTGATGTGGGAAGTCACAAATAGAAAAGACAGTTAACATCACATTTTTCTTGAAAGATACATACAATTGGGGCTGGAGAGATAACACAGTGGTAGTGTGTTTGTCTTGCACTCAGCCAATCCAGGATGGACGGTGGTTCGAATCCCGGCATCCCATATGGTTCCCTGTGCCTGCCAGGAGCAATTTCTGAATGCAGAGGCAGGAGTAAGCCCTGAGCCTTGCCAGGTGTGACCCAAAAACCAAATAAAAAAAAAAAGAAAATAAAACAAAACAAAAACACCACTTTATATGTTATATACACAATACAAATATTTGCATATATACAGATATATGTGTAAAAAGGCCTATTCTTTAAAAACAGATATTCCATATATTCATATAATCATCTATATCTTTATATATGAACTTTTTTCTTACTTTATTGTAATACCTTAGCATCTTAGACCTTGTTTTCATTTTTAGAAGAACTGTATTTTATGAAACGGTACCATCTAAGAGTCTTTTTTCATTATGTAGACACCACCTCTTTAAATTATAGCCATTTCTTAAGATTTTAAGTCAAAATGAGCTCTTAGAAGTGTGATTAATAGTAAGAAAGTGCCTAATGCTAGGTCATCATTGGCACTCCATTTTAGAAAAGGTTGGACTAATAAAAGCATTCATCTTTTTTGGCCATTAAGCATTTGAATGATGTACTTAATTTCAGTAGTTTTGTTTTGTTTTGTTGTTGTGACACTGGTTGTTTTTTAATCAGAGAATAGTTACTTGGTATTAAATAAACTCTGAACTTGAACTGGAAAAGGACAGCTTAATTTAAGTGATGAAGCATTAGATTCTTGATGGTGTATAAAAAGACAGGTCTGAGGGGCCGGGCGGTGGTGCTCGAGGTAAGGTGCCTGCCTTACCTGCGCTAGCCTAGGAGACGGACCGCGGTTCGATCCCCCGGCGTCCCATATGGTCCCCCAAGCCAGGAGCGACTTCTGAGCGCATAGCCAGGAGTAACCCCTGAGCGTCACCGGGTGTGGCCCAAAAACCAAAAAAAAAAAAAAAAAAAAAAAAAGACAGGTCTGCAAGGAAAGTCTATATTGGAGTTGCCAGTTTGATTTTTAAATTGTCTTATATAAATATAACACCCATACTCCAGTATCCCCATCCAATTTGGAGGACAAGAATTGTTCTAGGGGTTAATTATTTCTTTGGTAGCCTGAGTGGCTGTAACAGAACCTCTGGAATGCCTTGTGAGTTGTGTTGTTAGAATGCTCGGTTTAGGAGGCAAGGAGATTGCACAGTTTTCATGTGGGTCAACTCGAGTTTAGTTCTCCAATCTGTAATCCTTGTACCACTCACTGGTATGTTCGAAGAGGATTTTCATGTGGTTCATAAATCATTCACCAGTTCTCATTATTGTGATGTGATGTTGAAGCATTTTCATTTCAGTCTGTTTTAATCCTTCTGATTAAGAAATATGTACCAAAGAGCAAGTCTCCATTGGTACAGGTATGCCTTTAATCTCTCACTTCCAGTTGTAAGCTCATTATTTAACAAAGAAAGAACATGGCTCCCACTCAGAGCCTTTATGGACAGCCGTCTCTGGTTAGAATTTAATAACATTGGTCTAGTTGTATTACACTTATGACAAATTCTTTTTAGTGTACAAAGGGATACAGACTGGTTTTCCACTTGACAAAGAGGTAAGAACTTTCCTCTGAAATAGATTTATATGTTTGTCAAAAGTGAGTGAACTTTAAAGTACCATTGTCCTGGGTTTGGAGAGATAGTATAGCGGGTAGGACTGGTGAGATAGTACAGTAGATAGGTGGATTGCCTTGCAAGCTGCCCACTTGGGTTCAATCCCCTGCATCCCATATGGTCCATGTTTAATGCTAGGATTAATTCCTAAATACAAAGCCAGGACTAGCCTCTATCACTAGTGGGTGACCCCAAAATCAAAATAAAAAAAAATTAGAATGTCATTGGCAAAAGCATAGATGGAAAAGATAGCAGCAATGAAGACAGAAGTAGATGTGCAGGCTTGAGGCTTGGAAACTGGCTTATGTGTCTAGTCAGATGACTTAGATCCTTCAAGAAACTTGGAATTAGTGAGATTTTCATCCCTGAGTAAAGTTGTGGACTGAATAAATCTGTCCAAGCTATAGTCTCCCTGGAACTTCCTTAGGACTGTTTTGTATTTTTTTAAAACAGGTTATTCAAAAGTGACCTAAATAAGTAGACTCTTTTTTTTTTCTTTTCCTTTTTAGTTAGTAATGCTTTTAATGTTGGGGTGTGGGTGGGGTAGGGTGGAGATTCGAGAATAAGTCAATTAGGTGTCCATGCAAGTTAAGCAGCAGGAGAATCAGAGAAAGTTTGCCACAACTAGGGTGGAGGAAAATGGCACATCACTTAACCTATTCATGGTAAGGTAAGGAATCAGTTGAATCATCTTGGAATACAGAGGGAGTAGCCTCTTTTGGTAATAATAATATGTCTAGGCTTAGGGCTCAATTATGGTCTTTTATCAAGGGAAATACAACCTTTTAGTTTAGGGTTGTAAATTTTGTTTTTATTTCATTGCTGGCGGTGGAGTTCATGCAGGCTTTAGGAAAAGAAAAGCTACATGAAGGTAAGGAACACTTGGAAATACTGTGTAGCTAGTGGTTCATCAGCATTTTCCAAAGGAGAAGGGCAATCAAGAGAGCAGAACTGGTTATGCTTCTAAGACTTAGACTTCTTTATCTTTTTTCCTCTCTTGACTTTCATAGAGACAGGATAAGTCATTTTTACCTCTTGATCTCATAGCCATTTCAGCTGTACCCATAGTATAGTGTGCCTGGAATTTAATAATATTTTATTCCCCAAGCATTTGAGGAAGAGTCTCTATTAGTTGTTCCAGCAGATAGACTTACATCATCTTTAAGAGTTGAGCAAGGCTGGGTTTCCTTCTGTAGGGCAGTGGAACAGCTCCAATCTTGAAGGGCTTTTGGGCCCCAAAGGGAGCATACGCTGTGCCCTTTCCTGTGCTCATAGGTGGTAAACGGACTATGAGCTTGAGAAGTTCCCTCCTTCTAGGGGACTGAATGTTTAGTGAAAATTTCTTCTCCAGATTTTGTTGAGGTCTTTTGAGCTTATTTTGGTTTGGTAAAAGGAAAAGATTGGCAGGAAGATTGCCATTGCAAAAATAAAGCAAAATTCACACTCTTCTGATGTGGTGACTTTAGTTGGGGTTCCAGAACAAAGAACAGAGGTACAATGTGGTCACTGAAAATGGAGAAATAGCGAGTGAGACTGAAGGTGGGCATGAAGGGGTCTTTGAAGAAAATACAAAAGATAGGTTCTAGTTTTGTCCAAGATGTTTTAGTTGTTGCTAATATAATTGCCAGAGTTATACTCTGAGGTATATCCTGATGTTGTGACTTTAGTTGGGGTTCCAGAACAGAGTACATAGATGCAATGAGAATGAAAATGGAGAAACAGCTAGAAATGTTTAAGTACTTCATAGTGAGACTGAAGGTCTTTAGGTTTCATTTATTTATTTTTTATCTTATTTTCCTTATTTAAAAAGTTGTTTGTTTTTGTTTTTGTTTTTTTGTTTTTTGGGGCACACCCGGCGGTGCTCAGGGGTTACTCCTGGCTATCTGCTCAGAAATAGCTCCTGGCTGGCACGGGGGGGGGGGGTGGGGGGGGGGACCATATGGGACACCGGGATTCGAACCAACCACCTTTGGTCCTGGATCGGCTGCTTGCAAGGCAAACGCCGCTGTGCTATCTCTCCGGGCCCTTATTTAAATTTTTTTATTTGGCTTTTCAGCTGTGTCTGGCTGTGCTTTGCCTGAACATAATTCAGAATGTAAAAAAGAATAACTGATTATACATGTAAGATATAGCTAAATTACCAAACTCTTTTCTAGGATGTTTTGCTTATTAAATTTTAAGTAAAGGGAGGATATATCAAAATTAAGTATTTTAATAATTTTAAAGTAGCTAAAAAGTAGATTCGAAAGAATGGATTAACTACAAGTTGTATAACTAAATATAGTATTTTTAATTTTTAATAATCTATATAGTAAACTGTGTTATGTGTTAGTGCATATGTGAGGATAAATTGTTGAGGATAAAACATTTCTTCCTAACACTTTCTTAGTGACTACTTTGAAGTTGTTTTTTGCTCTGACTTTGAAGACCTACAGTTTCTTTGATAAACTGACAAAATAAACTGTGTGATTATATGTAACTTCAACTGATGAAATTTATTTATATAATCTTTTTCAAGGGCAGAATTGTAACCCTGTAGTTTGATTTTTGCAGAGTGGTGGAGAATACTGCGGATCTATTTGTTTGCGGACCCAGTGCTCTTAAAGAGATCTTAAAACAAGAAACTTAGGGAGAAAAGAGCATCAGATTTTCCTAATAGATGAAGCATTCACGATTTGAGTGTGTTTGACCCATATATTTTATAAAAGATGAGTCCAGGAAACGAACGCATAGTCACTCCAGCATGAAAACATTACATAGTTGTTTTAAGCAGTTACTAAATTCAACCTTTGGCTATTGAAGCCATGTAGATAGATGCTTTATTTTTATCTAAGTATGAAAATAACAAGGAAATGGACTGAACTCTATTTACCTTATTTAAAGAATAGCCCTTCACTCATAAAGAGTGTTTTCTTCCTTCTCTTTCCTTTTAAATTTTTTTCGGTTATATAATCAGTAAAGAGTTAACCGGATTTTACTTGATTTGCTCTGGCTTATATGATGATGAGTAATTTGAGGTTGGTAACAGCAAATTGTTGTTTATAAGCAAACATGGCATTGTGCAAACAAGCAGGCCTGGTCTCCAACTGGTTAGATTTCATGGTGGTCAGCAGCTGATCTATGTAACATACAACCTTTCTGCCTCTCTAAATGTCAGAAGAACGGCTGTTTGTTTATCTTGCCTTCTTTGCAGCTGTTTACTCTGTAATGCATTTACCTCGACCTTGATTCCAAAGAGTGGCCCCTTTCTCCTCCCCAGTTCTGTTTACGTTAGTTCTGCCCCTGGTGTCACCTATGAAATCTGTTGATTATTCCACCTGGTTAATGTTAAATTGCTCTTGTAAGATGATGTGTTTGTTCATAAACACAAATGCTGGGTCTCTTGTTTACTGTACCCATGGCAGCAATCGTTATTAAACAAATATTGCTTTGTTTGCGGGTGTGAGAAGCAGTTTATCCTGCAAGGTCTGTTTTAAACACACACACACACACACACACACACACACACACACACACACACACACACACAAGGTCTGTTTTAAACTAACTCTCTCTCTCTCTCTCTCTCTCTCTCTCTCTCTCTCTCTCTCTCTCTCTCTCTCTCTCTCTCTCTCTCAAGCAAATGCTCAAATTTTGATAAAGAAAGAAAAAGGGGAACTTGTCCCTGGAATGTGGTTGAAACAGACTTAGGTTTGCTTTTCTTATCTTTTGCTTGGATGAAGGGGCTGGAGAGATTAGCAAGTTGTTTGGTTTTTCTAAGAGATTTCCTTAGTGTAATGATATCTATGCAGTTGTTTGCTTTTTTCAGAAGGGAAAGAGCTCTCCTGAAAGGCCACTAGCTCAGTAATAGGACATCAGATGGCTAGAAAACTCTGTGGAACAAACAAGGACTTAGAAGGCCTAGGAGAAAAAGTCTAGTGCTATGAACAAGGCAGTCAACTTTGAAAGGTACAATCCCTGGATTTTGTGTTATTGTGCATTATGTGTTGTCTTATGGATTCCTTGTCATACTCTGATGCATGTCCTCTGTCGAATTTGAAAGATTAACTGTACTTCGATATATTCTAAATCCTAAAAACATTTTAAGTGGGGGGGAGACTATATATTTGCCATACATTATATATTTAAAACTGATGTTGTTTATTCTTATTACTCTGTGACCAACTTTAAAAGAAGTTTCTGCATTATATTATTTCTGCTTAGGTCAAGCAGACTGGTCTCTGTTCATCTTGAGGGGTGTGTGTGTGTGTGTGTGTGTGTGTGTGTGTGTGTGTGTGTGTCTGTTTGCGAGACTGTGGGTGATTTGTGCCTTGGACACACTGGGAGCAACATTAGATAAGAGCAAACATTCTCAGTCTTTGTCATGTTTTGCCAACAGTAGAGAAAACTCTGCTCACATCATCTTTGTTTTTTGTTTTGTTAATTATTGTTTGTTGCTGTTTCTGATTTGCCTTTTTTCAGTGCTTTGGAGGGCAAGCCTGCTAACATTTGCTATAAATTACAAGGATACAAACAGACTGGGGTGAGGCTGGAGACTGGGGTGGGGAGGGGAGGGAAGGGGAGAAGAGAGGGTCATGACCTTCAACAAATGGTGGTATTTAATATCAGAAAAAAAAGCATGCCAATCTATTGTTGGGAGTAAAATTTCAAGGGTTGAGACTAACATATATGCATATTGGAGTTTTTGAAGGATAAAATTAAATCATTGTGCTCTTCTTACAACAGAGAAATGCATGAAGCCGACCTCTGATGGCCTGCTTTCACTTAGTTGCAGTGAGGCCGTGAACATATTGTTCACTTTGACCACCAGAGCAGTTAGGGACAGAAGGTGAAGCAGGAGATATGTGAAGTGTATTATCGAACAAGTTGCTCATTAATTGGTGCCGAGAACTGGCTCCGTGTATATTAAACTATATAGAAATATGGAAATGAAAACTAAGGTTCTGGGGCGGTTGCTAGTCACTTTATTCCACCCGACTATTTGTGCGAATTCAGCTTGTTCAAATGTTCAGATGATTAAAAGTTTCGTGGGCTTTGTTAGTTCTCCAACTTCAAACCTATTTTGTTCAGTAAAAATGCATTTTTAATTAAGCTGTCCAGAACACCTGGCCTTGTCATACTTTGGGCTTCAGAGGCTTCCCTGTGGCAAAGCAAATAGCCTAGTGCTGGATTGGCAAAGTTCCTTTTTGGTCTTAAGTTTAATTATTGGAGCTCATCTGGATTACTGGGGCCAGGGAGCAGGGGAGAATTCTCCTTTGCCTGTCTTCCCTAAGTGGTTCCTTATTCTCGTGGCTTTGTCCACAGTCGCTATGATTACAGCCCTCACATGCTTTTCTACCTGGAGAAAAGGAAAAGAAAACTATTCATAGCTGAAATTCTAAAAAAAAAAACAAGTAGTCACTTTTACTTTTTGGAAGGTAGGTGACCTTCTTAGCTGCACTCAGTGATGTCTTCTAAAGATGACATTGTCTGAGAGGGACAACGTTCTAGTATCTCTGAACAACAGGTACTGGGTTTGGAATTTAGAAATCCCCTTTCCTTGGGAAAAAAAAAGGTCTGTCCACACAGGGAAAGTCTGGTGGAAAATGCAAACTATCATTGTGATTGAGATGTTCTTTTCTTACCATGTTATTCCTTACCATCCTCACTTATGAATTACAGGCAAAATGAAGCATCCTGTTCTTAATACCACCGTCCCCTCTGAGTTTTCTCAGTAGCTGTTAAATGGCTGACATAGGTTGGGCTAGTTGTTTTTATTGGTCGATTCTCTTAATTTTCAAAAACTAGTGAATTCTTTCTTGTGTTAAGACACGCAGTGATTGAATGACTTAAACTTATTTTCTGAATTTCAAAACTGCAGAATGGTTAGTCATTCCAAAGAAATACAGGAAATAAGAGTATTTTTAAATGAGGAACAGGCAAGGCAGTGGCTAGCACAAGTTCTTGATCTCGTCTGATTGAGAGGTTAGGCTTGGATTTTTCTGTCATTTAATCACTTAGTTAAAAATTCAGCAATTATGTATTAAATTCCTATTGTGTGCAAGGCGTGCCTTCAACTTGAAGATAAAGGAATTGAACAAAAAATTATTAAACAAATGGAGGTGGAGAATAGTGTAGGAAATCATTTTAATCTGAGTTCCTTTTCTTCCATTTAACTGACAGATATAAAGTGCTTTTGGTTCAATGGATAAATACAAACTATTTCCCATTTTCTTTCTTTCTTTCTTTTTTTTATGTCTTTGAACTTCAGAGGAAAAGTAACTGCAATATTACAGTATTGATAGTGGACATAATTTTTCCCCATCTCTCTCAGGATTCCTCCCATCCCTGAATCCCTAGGGATATAGATCTCACTGCATCCCACTGGCTATCTTAGATGCACCCCAGTGTCTTTGTCTAGATCTGTTCCTTTACAGCACCGAACCCTGCAGTTTCTGTTTTTGAAGCAGAGTCACTTCTTCTCTAGGAAAGCTTTCTTGGAGTGTTATTGGAGCTTTGGATACTTTAACCTCTTTTTTTTTTTTTTTTTTTGTCACACCCAGCGGTGCTCAGGGGTTACTCCTGGCTGTCTGCTCAGAAATAGCTCCTGGCAGGCACGGGGGACCATATGGGACACCGGGATTCGAACCAACCACCTTTGGTCCTGGATCGGCGCTTGCAAGGCAAACGCCACTGTGCTATCTCTCCGGGCCCACTTTAACCTCTTTTGAAAGATCCAACCTATCACCATGTGAAGGTCTTAGCTTCTTCTGACTATGATCTTGGAAGATTCCCATTTTGCCTTGATTTCCCATATGACTATGGTGATTCAAGGGTTAGTCTTTCCTCTGTGCTAAGGAATTACTCCTTAGTACTCACATGACCATATGGGATTCAGGGGGCCAGATGGAAGGAACCTGGGTTATTCACTTGCAAGGCAAGTACCCTACTCATTGTACTTTTGCTCCTGTCCATATTTTGTAGTTTGTTTGTCTGTTTGTTTTGCCATTTCAATGCTTCAGAACTTTTCTAAATGCTAAGTGAAATTTCAGGTGTTTCCTTTCTGTTTCCCTCCCTCCCTTGCCCCCACTTCCTTCCTTCTTCTCTCCCTCCCTCTTTGTTTTTTGGGGCTGCAGCTGTCTGCTCTCAGGGCTTACTCTGGCTGGCTCTGCACTTAGGCCTCAGTCTTGGCAGGTTTCACCAGAGTATATGTGATGCCTGGGATTGAACCCAAGGTGATTGAACCTGGGGTCAGCCTTGTGCAAGGCAAGCCATCTTGCCCACTATGTTATCTTTCCAGCCCAAACTCCAGGTTTTTAAAGATAGATCTCACATCTACAGTGCATGATAAAGTTGATAATACATAAATCATTTTTAACAACAGGTAATATGCATAATTTATGGTGTTACAGTGCTATCTTTTTGATATTTATGATGGATAATGTTCAGTTTTTGCCCTCATATTACTGCTTTAAATTATACCACAAGAAAATTAATGAGAAAGTAGATTTATGGGTTTCATTTGTTTGTCAATTCAGAAATTAATTGGGTGTTAATTTTAGCCGTCCCTCATCAGACCAGGACTTCAGTATGTATGCATTACTTTGCATTCATTGTAGCTTACCTCCCATTTACTGTGGGTCACTAGCTTTGCATACATTAAAATAGCCCTCCGGCTCATTCCCTTGATTACTTTTTGAACTGCCATGCATTAGAAAATTTACACCTTTCTGTTATAATTATGAAAATTTGATATTGGGAGATGGTGCCTTCCTAACACAGTACACTGACTTCTTTTTGCTAAGCTGGACCTTTGGCTGTCTTTCCATGATGGGCCCCCTACCAATGAGGGGAGTAGAAATGCCCTGTCTAAGGGCATCATCACTGTTTTTGGAAAAGATCTCAGATAAGAAAATCATTAGCTGTTGTTTCCCTGTTATCTCACTTGGTTTTTCCTCCTGAACTCTCTAAAAATGATATGCATCTCCCACTTGTAGACTGTGACATGCCATCTTGGACCAGCCACAACTCCTCCATCCTATTCTCTCTTCACCGGGCTCCTTTATCCCCTAGTTTATACTTGAATTCGCTCCAGCATCCTTCATCTCCTCATTGCCACCTGCTCCGTTAGCATCTTACAGGGTGGTTAGAGGTAAACTGTGGGAAAATAAGAGCCACAGGCTAGGAAATGTGAAGTCTCCATTGCCAAAGCTTGCTTCTGGGGAGCTGTCTGTTGCTTCATTTCTTCTGTATTTGGCATGAAAGTTACACTCATGAGCTGGTTTAGTACCTCCAGAGCACCCTACTGCCTGCCTAAGGGGGAGTACCTTAGTGACACCTTGCTCCTTAAAATCCATTTGTGTGTATTAAGTTGCCAGGTAAACCGTTGTTAGTTTTTTTGTTTGAGGGGCTACACCTGGCCATGCTCAGGACTTACTCCTGGCTCTGCACTTAGAGATCACTTTTAGCTGGACTTGAAGGCATGGAGTGCTGGGGATAGAACCTGGGTCTGCTACATGCAAGACAAGTACCTTCCTTGCTGTAGTGTGTCTCAGGCCCTGTCAGGTAAACCTTTACACATTTAAAGGGAACCAGTTCACTTGCTTAATGAGATGCGTAAGTAAGCATATGCTTAATATTTTAATATGGACATGGTTGTTTTCTTTCTTGAACAGCATGAATATATTAAATTTGGAACTTCATGATACTACATGAGTAATTTAAACAGTTCCTGATTTGGAACTAGACTAGTTAACTCCCACTGTTTTTCTTGTCCAGTGTACAAACTCTGCATGGAATTTAACTAAGAACTATATATTCAGTATTTCAGAAATAGACAAATACATGTCTTTTCATTCTTAGAAGTTCCAACTTCCCCACACTTTTCTTTCCTCTCCTTTTCCTGTTTCCTATTCTCATTCTTGTTCCCACCTTTCCTCCCTCTCTCCCTCCCTTCCCTCTCTCCCTTTTCTTCCTTCCTCCCTCCATCTCTCCCTCATCCCTTCCTTCCTTCCTTCCTTCCTTCCTTCCTTCCTTCCTTCCTTCCTTCCTTCCTTCCTTCCTTCCTTCCTTCCTTCCTTCCTTCCTTCCTTCCTTCCTTCCTTCTCTCCTCACTTTTCCTCTCCTTTTTTTCCCTCCTTTGTCCTCCCCCATCTTTCTCTTCCCTTCCTTCTCCCCTTTCTCCTCTTTCCTTCCCTTTCCCTTCTCCCTTACCTTCTTTCTCTTTTATTTTCCCTCCCCTTACCTTCTTCCCTCCCTGCCTTTCTCCTGTCCCTCCCACTTCCTTCTGCCAAGAGTCTATTATCTCTTCAAAATCACATGCCATTTTTTCCTCTTATCTTGCACCTGGATGGATAGTAATAAATATGCCTTTTCCTTTTCAGCAAGGGGAGGACTATAGAATTACTCTAATTATTTTCCCAAAAGTGATTTCACCATGAACTTCTCTTCTCCCCATAGAAGTAGAAATGTATTTTACAAAACTATGTTTAGTTTAATTTACACATCCTTTCATGAATAGACCAAGTTCTTTAAGGGCATTTATTCTGCTTCATATAAATAATTGATCAGCCAAGTTAATTTACTTCTGCCTGACTTGGTCAACCTTAATTAACTGCCCTGGAATCAAGACTGAACTTTTTGTTAGCTTAAAATCTTTCTCAAGCATGATAACAAGGGCTTTATTTTTCCTAAATTTTTAGCATCAACACTGTAACCAAGGAAATAATCATAATAATAAAGCATTGCTTTAATTTACTATAAATACATTGGCCTGGACTTCATAAATTTTCCAGAATGCTTCCACAGAGCAGTTCTGTTGGTAATAACAATAAATAAGCATACTAAACTCTAGTCTTTATCCTTTTCTTCAAGTTCCACTAGCACCCACACACAAAAATTGTTCGTTTGAAATCAGTAGTTCTGTAATGTTTCCAGGCAAGATGTGAAACGAATTCTGGCTTTCACTAGCTTTCTGAGATCTATGATTGTAGCATCCATCATTTGGAGGATTGTGTTGAATGGATCGTGTATGACTTAAACATACCAACTTAGTTGGAGAAGGTCTGCAGGGAGCCAGAGAAAGGTTTGGTTTTGTTGCTGGCCGGAAAAATGCTTTTGAAGTAGCCAAAATCTCCAGGGGCACCTTCAATACTTGTGTATTTTGGTCTTGGTGTGTTGTGAAATAAAGCCTTGTTGTTGTTGTTGTTGTTGCTGCTGCTGCTGCTGTTATTGTTATTGTTACTGCTCCTGTTGTTGTTGGTGATGGTGTTTATTGGGAATTCCAGGGATTAAGACTAAAAACAGAAGACATGGGACATATTCTCTACTCCCTTTTAGAATCGAGGATACAGCATTTTATGTTAGAGATTGCAGAGAAGCCTCCTGTATATTGACTTGCATTTACTTTAGATGACTTCTAAATTATAAAAATTGATAGAAATAGACAGAAACAAATAGGTTGAGTTATTTGCTAAAGAGTGTTAACACTTTGTACTTTAGATGTGTTTTGGGGGTCCAGTTAATATGCTCACTGGTGTTTTTATGGAATTGATTTGATTTTTGTTTTACTGATTTATTATCCAGCACTGGGCTTTGCAATTCGGGAATCCTTTGTCATTTATTGAGAGATCAAGTTCCTCTATGAAATGGAGAATGCATTTACCTATAACTGCTCACTGAGAAGTGGGGCTGACATTAGTTGCCTTTTTTCCCTTGTAGTCTTGTCATGGATTTAAAAAGTACACCAGAGGCCTGTGTACTTTGTAGTGTGTGGTACAGATAGAAAGACTTCTGAAATGGTTTGAAACATTCCATAGAAAGAAATATTGCCAGCCCAGATATTGTTAGAAATGTTCTTAGACATCAACACTCCGAATTTTTCACATGTACTTTTCAAAAAGCTGTTTTCTCCTGATTGGTGTGGGAGATTATGGGAAATTTTAAATCTTCCAACCTACATACTACTGTTAGCACTTGACTAATTAAGGACATCCTCAGACCAAAATAATCCTTTATGCAATTTTGGTCACAAAGCCTACACTCTCACAAACCTGATTTGCCAGCCAAGCAGCTTGGCTTGGTGCCTGTAAAACTTGTACTGGAGGACTTGGCAGTCCGCTTTGGAACTGCATGGAGCAAAACCTCTTCAAATTGTGGATTGGAGATGGTTCCTACTCCACCCACTGTGATGGTGTCAAACCAAAAAAAAAAAAAAAAAAACCAGAAGCAGGGCCAGTCAGTCTCTTAGACACCTCGTCTCAGGTCTGGGATCCTAGTAGTGACAGTAAGCATAAGCCTACATACAGCTCTGCTGCAGGTCAACAGTTTCTCCATAAATGCCTAGCGGAGGGCAGGCACAGAGTTTATATAAAGCCATCACTTGTAACATCTGAGAACTCAGTGCCTGATATGGATAGTCTCTCTAGAAGTTTATATGTTTTTCCTTTATATCAACTATATGTAACATATACGAATAGTGAAATGTGTTTGCTTGCTAAGTGCTCTGGGACAAGAATTCTCTTCCTAAAATACCTAAACACTTTTATTTTTCTTAGCTTCTATACCAGTGGGATTGTTTGTGAAAGAGAAATTGTGGGGAAAATAGCTGTTTCACAAATTGATGTCTTTGGGGGAGAAGTTAAATAAGGTATATGCTTTGCCTGGTTCTGAGAGCATTTTTATATTTATATTTTTTATCTAGTTAAAAGTCATTATTTTTAAAGTTATTATTATTTATTTTTATCTTTTTGTGATTCTAAAGCATTTGCTTTTTGCTACAACCAGAAAAATAGGACTTTATGTTTCTGTGGTGCTGAGTTTGAACCTCAAACCTCACAAAAGCAAGACATGTGTTCTGACACTGAGCTATATTCATAGCATAGTTGGTGCAGTTTAAAAAGAAATATAGTTACAGTCAAATCTAATGAGACGAGAGACTCATCTGTTGCTTCTGAGTTGGTTTCCTACCTATTAACAAAACAAAACCTGAAAAAAAAGCCATTTTAATTCACTTCAAGAATTGGCTTAACTAAAAAAAATTAAATGTCTTCTAGGTTTCTGAAGTTTGTGCTAAAATTGGATGAGACAGCAAAATAAACAAAGATGAGAATTTCTGTGATTTAAATTTTGTACAGGTGTGGGGGGTAGGGAGGAGGGAGATCTGGGAAATTGGTGGTGGGAATGTTGCACTGGTGAAGGGGGTGTTCTTTACATGACTGCAATCATACAACTATAATCATATTTGTAATCACGGTGTTTAAATAAGGATAATTATAAAAATAAAAAAAATATAAAAAAATGTTGTCATTTATTTGTTTAGTCCATTCTATAGAAAAAAATTGCTAAACCAATTTCTAGCAAGAAGGCACCATCTAAAGATGTACAGCCATTGAATTTTCCTATTGTCATACTTTTAATGCTGAGGGAGAACTGTAGCACTGGTTATATACATTTTGTGCTATAAGTAAATTTGTGTTATAAATTTTCTGTTCTTCATTTGGGATGGCATTTCATATTAAAATAGGAATTATTCAGATATTTGTTAACTTCATTGTTGGAATTGTCAATGTTCTTTTACTGTGGAGGGACTGTTGGGCCAAATATAGCAGTGCTTAGGAGCTACTCCCAGCTCTGTACTCACCATCATTTTGGATAGTGTTCAGGGGACCAGGTATTGAACTAAAGTCTGTCACATACAAATCAAGTACCTTTCAATGTTCTATAATAACTATTGTTTTTCCTTTTCAAAATCATAGTTCATGTATAGCTCCATTATGCCTTAACTTTAGGAAAACACATGCCTAAAAGCTTGGACATCAGACTGAATTTGTTCAAGTTCTTATTCTATCATATAGCTGTGATATAGTTGTATAAATCAAAATTACTTTCAGGGACTGGGGAGATGGCTCAGAGGATCATAGTACCATTGCTTGCAGAAGATCCAAGTTCTAGCTCCAACATTGCATGTTCCCCTTAGTATCACTGGATGTGAATCCCCAAACACTGAATTGGGAGTAGAACCTGAGCACCACTAGTTTTAGCCTCAAAATGAAATAAAACAACATAAAAGCCTCTTGTTGAGTTTTCGTATGCAAATGTGTGATCTCAACTCTTGTCAGAATTAAATTAGGAAATATTTTTAAATTGTCTGTGGTATGTTTTAGCATAACACTAATGATCAATTATATTGTGTTATATTAGTTATATTGTATTATACTAATTATGTTATCAGCAATCAGTTATATTGTTATCAATAATGTTAGCTATTAGAAAATAGTATCTACCTTATTCTAATGGGATCCTTTTGCTAAGAACCTAGGATGATGGTTTTGTGCAAGGAAAGTTAACAAGACTTCAACAAGAAGTGGCGCAAGTGAAAGGACATTTGCCTTGCATGTGCTAACCTAGGACAGACCTAGGTTCTATCCCCCGGTGTCCCTTATGGTCCCCCAAGCCAGGAGCAATTTCTGAGAGCATAGCCAGGAGTAACCCCTGAGTGTCACCAGGTGTGGCCCAAAACCCAAAAACCATAGACTTCAACAAGAGTTAAAAATGAAATGTATTTACAGTAGTAACAATCTGGTCATCTTGCACTATATTTTTTTGTTTAATGTTTAGTAGCTTCAAATCCAGACATATCCTTTTTTTTTCCAGTCATTTTTATTAAATTTTGGGGAGGTAGGGGTTTGGGACACATCCAGCAGTGCTTAGAGGTTACTGCTGTCTTTATGCTTGAGGTCACTTGGTTTGGGGACTATGTGGTGCCAGAGTCTGAATTTGAGTAAGCTGACTGCAGATGAGTAACTAAGGGTAAACTCCTGAGTTCTTGTAATGTCCTCCTGGACTTTTCAATTTAGACCTTCCAGTTGATCTGCCTAGGTAAGATTTTCTCCAAAATATATTTAAGAAGTCCCAGACATTTGACACTTTAAATCAGGGGACAGTAATTTAGCAAAAGAAACATCCAACATTAGATGAGATTTTCCTGGACATTTTAATTATTTCCACCTTCCATTTTGGTGTTACTGTTGCTTTGAGGGGTTGATTACTTTTTTGGAGATGTTCTTCAAGGGACACATTGTAGGTGGGGTGCTAGCTCCTACTTATATTCTGGACACTAGAGAGTATATGTGTTCCTTATTGGATAGGAGATCCTAAATGCCAGAGCTGCTGGCATTGTGCTCGGCTCACATGAAATGACTCTGAGGACTGATCTCACAGTCACATCACACACTCTTACATGACAGCTGCTTTGCCATTGAGATATCCTGAGGCCCCTTCTCAGGAATTTTTTTTTTAACCACAGCCAGTGGTTCTCAGGGCTTACTCCTGATACTGCTCAGGGATCACTTTTCTTAAACTTGGGAGAATCATATGGGATGCCAAGGATGGAACCCAATCTGGCTGCTTGTAATGCAAGCCCCCTACCCACTGTGCTATCATCTCTCTAGCCCTGCAAGACAGTTTTAACCACAGAGAGCAGCACCTGAATTTAACTTTAAAAAAAAAAAAAGAAGGAATTTGCTTTGTCTCCAAAAGAAGTCCACCTTATTGCAATGTCCTAATTCAAAGAACCTCAGTTACCTAAATGATTCCAAGGAACAAGAATCTTTAAACATGCTTTGGTTTATGACTGAGAATGTTTTCAGGCTGAATTTCCTCAGGTGATGGTGGTGGTGGTGGTTGTGGTCTTCTGTTGATGTGTATCTTCCCTGCTACATTGAGGCTAGAGAATATTTCTCTGAAGGTTTAATGTCATAGACATAATAAATTGAGTGTATAAATAAATGTATACTCAATCTGCTGTATAGAATGACTTACTGGGGTCCAGAGTGCATTCCTTACATATTCAAGGCCTTAAATTCAATCTTTAGCACCATACTGTCCCCTCTCATGATTCTAGCTCTCTTGGATGTAGCTGGGAAGGATCTGGAATACCACACCAAGGTAACCCTGATGGCCCCTTCCTTATCTCTAAATCTGAGCTTTGGGACCCATCTGACCTAGTAGCCTTGAAGCCTCCTGAGCATGGCTTAGAAGCAGCCCCCCTCCAGGAGAATGCGTTTTGAGCAGAACATCCAGTTACCCCCATAAAAATATGAAGCAAATCCTGGGTTTACCTGAAATACTCATTTTCCCTAAGGGCTATGGTAAAAATAAATAAATAAATAAATAAAGACAATCTACTTCACAGCACATTACCAAATTTTGAATTTGGATGGACACTATCTGTCCTCAAAGTCTAGAGGACTGGACCACTAATGAGGGATAATTGCGTGAAAGGAAATGACAACTGTTTACAGATTTTGGCAGATTGCAAAGCAGAGCCCTTCTCCTTATGCACAACAACTGTTTAAACAGCTGCTTTTTCCTCTCTCTCTCTCCCCCGCTCCCTCCTGAAAATCCTTCGATCAGGTTTTTGAGTCATGATGCAAGAATCTGGGACTGAGACAAAAAGTAACGGTGCAGCCATCCAGAATGGGTCCAGCAGCAGCAACCACTTACTAGAGTGCAGCAACCTTCGGGAAGGCAGGTCCAACGGGGAGACGTCAGCCGTGGACGTGGGGACCTCGGAGCTCGCGCATGCGCAGCAGCAACAGGTACTGTGCTTGTCTGGAGCTGCCATTAATAGGGTGGCCATGCACTGCTTGTTTTTATGCTTACCCCCTGTGTGTGTGTGTTCAGTACTCACCTGTCTGACTATTTGATAGCTTTTTTTTGTGTGTGTGTGTGTCTTTTGTTTTTGTTTTTGGGGGACCTGTATGTGGTGGCAGGGATTGAAACCTGGGTCTGTGATGGTCTGTGGTGTAAGGCACACAACCCTACCCGCTGTACTATCTCTTTGGTGCCTATGCAACATTTTTAAAAAAGGCCAACTTTGCATTGGATTTCAGTGATTGCTGGAGACTCCTCTCTAGACTTTTGGGGTTCCAAATTTTGAAAGCCTCCTCTTTTGGGGACTCCTTGTTGTGAGACCTGGATGGCTCTCTGGTCACTCCTGCCCAGCCTCCAGAGTGAAAGGATGAAGTGTAGTTGTTTGAATTAAAATTAATCTTTGGAAACATTTCCCCATTATTTATATCTAAATAAATAACAGACTTCCTAAGCCTTCTGAAGAAACAAAATAAGCAATAGGGAATGAAAGAGAAATAGGGACTGCTAGAAAGCAAGCAGAAATATATCAGAATTGGGTAGATTTTAAGAAAAATGTAATGATATGACACAGGCCTCAGCATTAAGAAACTGCATTCTGAGCGGCCAGAGAGAGAGTGCAGCTTTGTACAAAACTGACCCAGGCTCTATCACTAGCAACTCATATGGTTCCCTGAGCTCACCAGAAGTAATTTCCTTTTTTTTTCTTTTTTGTTTTTTTGGGCCACACCCGGTGACGCTCAGGGGCTATTTCTGGCTATGCGCTCAGAAATCGCTCCTGGCTTGGGGGACCATATGGGACACTGGAGGATTGAACCAAGGTCCGTCCTAGGTCAGTAGTTTATAAGGCAAATGCCCTACTGTTGTTCCACCACTCCGGCCCCAACCAGGAGTAATTTCTGAGCAAGGAGCCAGAAATAACTTCTGAGTATTTCGTTGTGATGCAGTAAAGTATAAAAAGAAAGAAAAGAACTGCCCTCTGTTACTTGTAATAGTTTAGGGATATGGGCCACAATCTGCTTCTTGTGTACATGACAAATGATGTAAAGCTAAAAGATTGGCATTTTAATCTCTTAATGGTGGCTTCTTACAATGCACATGAGTTGAGATGTACATACTCTTGTTATTAAATCACTTATAGACATGTTAGTGGGTGCCTGTACATGATTGTTAAAATATTTCCAAAAAGGGGCTGGAGCAATAGGGCTTTTGTCTTGCACGAAGATGCCCCGGGATGGACCTAGGTTTGATTTCTAGCATCCCATATGGTCCCCAAACCTGCCAGGAGCAATTTCTGAACGTAGAGTCAGGAGTAACTCCTGAGTGCTGGCCCCTCTATAATTTTTTTCCCAAAAGTAAAAGGTGACCCTTTAAGTGACATTGTTGCCAACATGTAGATGAAAATCAAACTACTATTTTTCTTGCAGGTAGGCATTTTGTTTTTCAGCCTCTTTTAGAATCAAGGATTGTCACTAATTTTTGTTGTTGATATTGGATTCTTATATGTGTGTCTGTTGTGCCAGGTATAGAATCCAGGTTTCATATCTGTAAAGCATACACTTTGCTATTGAGTCTCAAATCTGGACTTAGTAATGGATGAGTTTTATTTGATTTCAGTCCTTGACTCATTTATTTCAGTAACTTATTTTGGTGCCTTTTAGAAAAATGTGTGGAGGGATTGATGGACCTTTGAATCTTTTTGATAGATACTGAAATATTAGAATATGGTAGAAAAAAAAGGAAAATCTTTTCTTAAACTAATTTCTTGAAATTATTATCAGAAAAAAGAAAGGGAATCTCTTATGTTAGAGGTATAGATGCTGATAGCCTGTAAGTTATGTTTTAATTTTTCTGAGTATTAAATTTAGTTTTTTAGTTTTTGGTTTGTTTGTTACACCTGGCAATGCTCAGGAGTTGCTCCTGGCTCTGTGCTCAGAACCGCTCCTGGCAAGCTAAGGGGACCATATGGGATGTCTGGGATTGAAACTATATCTGTTTCTGGTCAGTCATGCAGGGCAAATATCCTACTGCTGTGCTATTGCTCTGGCCTAGAATTAAAATTTAAAACATTATCTACTTCTATAATTGAGGGGAGTTGGGTCACACCTAGTAGTATTCAGGGATCACTCCTGGCAGGGATTGGGTGACTATATGGGAGTATTAGACATCCATCTAACCGAGATCAGCTGCAAGTGAAAGTGAAGCAAATACTATCTGTCTGGCCCAGAATTTAGATTTAAAATCATAACTAAATTTTCCTCTTTTCCTTCTTCCATTTATTTATTTATTTATTTTGTGTGTGTTTGTGTGAAAGTGTGGAGTTTACACACACACATTTGGATGTAATATTTGCACACCCTTGGTTATGGTATTCATGCACACCTTGATTTCAGTGCTCCCCAGAGGTCAAACATGTTGTGGTGTTCTCTGATGGTCGCACACTTGATTTCAAAGCTCACACACTTAAGTGAAAAACTACCAAGGGTCTCACACACTTTTTTTTTTTGGTGGTGGTTCTTACACATACTTGGTTGTAGTTTGCTGGAGATGCACACTTATTTGTGGATTTGGTGATCCCTATCAATAGAGCCATTTGGATCTCATTCAGGCATGTTGGCTGTCCTGAAAATTGAATTTTGCCCTGCACTGAGCCATTCCATCCCAAAGAATTTTTTAAAATATAAGAAAGCATTAAATGGGACCAAGGGAAGGAAAGATACAAAAGAGAGATAGTACAGCTGGTAAGTTGTTTGCTCTGCATGCAATTGATAATATTCAATCCCTGGCACCCCATAGAGTTTTCTGAGTCCTAGCAAGAGTGATCCCTAAGGGAAGAGCTAGGAAGAAACCGTGAGCACCACTGGGTATGGTCCTAAACCAAACCCAAAAAAACAGTGAACCAGCCGGAGAGATAGCATGGAGGTAAGGCGTTGGCCTTTCATGCAGGAGGTCATCAGTTCGAATCCCGGCATCCCATATGGTCCCCCATGCCTTCCAGGAGCAATTTCTGAGCCTGGAGCCAGGAATAACCCCTTAGCACTGCTGGGTATGACCCAAAAACCACAAACAAACAAACAAACAAAAAAACCAGTAAACTTACTAATATGCAAGCCAAGAATTTAGAGGACTTCTTTACATGATTTGATCATTCATTGGTAGTCCAGACCTTTTTTGTGTCTTATATTAACTCAAAGTTACCATGTATACAATAAACGCTATTTACCTACATTAATACAAATGGCAAAATTCTAGCCAGTGGCATCAAGAAGTGTAGAAGGATATACATATGTGTTCATACACTCATGGTGCTTTCAGGTATTTCTGATTATATTGAAGAAAAATGGTTGATATTTTGGGATTCTATTTTCTATGTCTCTACTAGAGAGAGGTCAAGGTTCAGTTGTTGTTTCCTTATGGATCAGTTGAGGTGGGGCTACCTACTTATGTGGTCAAACCCTTCCCGAAGTAATGAGTGTTTAGATTAGATTAAATAAACGGGAAATTAAACTCCCTCCCATTTTATTTGAAGAACTGAAAGCCATTGATGACCTCACCAAAGTAATCTACCCCCACCCAAAATTTTATACCTATCAATACACATAGAACAGTAACAAATTGACCACAAAAAATAAGTTATAAATTTGTAGTTTAATAATAGCATCTTCTATAAAAACATCAGTGGTAATTGGCCAGAGATATAACTCAAGTTATCACTTAGCTCATACTTAGCATGTTTGAAACCCTGAATTTGATTCCTGACACTTTGTACTTTCCACCCAGTACCATAAGGTTTAACCATGATGGTCTCCCCAACAGCACAGGAATTCCTGATGTTCCCTGACTTGCCATTCGGCTGGGTGTGGTCTTTATAACAAAATTTATATTTATTTGTCCCCTCTTTACCTTGGCCCTGAAATATTTGTTTATGGGCTATTGATGGTACCTTTGAAACTTATTTTAAAATATATTTTTTATGAGAATCTTATTTTGTTTGCCTTTTATGTGCTTTGGGAGGAAAGAAAGCAGTTGCCTGAATCATTGTGACTAAAATTCTACTTATTGTGGTTGGCAGACCTTAAGAGCTTTTAAAATAAAATACTGACAGCTGTTGGAGTCCCCTAAGTGTATGATGATGCTCTTAACAGGTTGTGTGTGTGTTTGTGTGTGTGTAAGGGGGGTGGGCAGTGTCTGATGGAAGTGAAAAAGTTTCATAGGACTAGAGTATGGATTTTTTTGTCTAGATTGAGAAAAGTAACCATTAAACAGTTTGGAGAAATCTGAGCATCAACAGGATGGACTTGGGGTTGTTTTTATTCTACAGGTTTTTACTTGAAGTGAGAATACCAGCAGTGAGAAAATCACAGCCATGCTGAATTCATTACTGCGGTAGTCACACAAAACCACGGATAAAATTTCAATAACTGCAGGCCACAGTTGAGTAAACAGTTGCACTGAAATTTAATTCCTGTTGACTTTTCCCCCATTCCTTGCCAGGGGCACATTCTGATTCTGTAGTACAAAGACAACAGGGGTTACAGCTTTGATTAATGTAGGACAGTGGAAGAGAATTAGAACTGTAAAATATGTTAGAAGTCTATGGGACAAAAAAGATTTGGCTTAAAAGGGCATGGTATAAAAATGAGTTAATTATGCTGTGTATTAAATGTAATGTTAGAGAATTTTTCAGTTGCACCAGTATTATTATTTATGATGTAGAGAGAATGCTTACCGAGTGTGAAGATTTCTAAGAAATAAATGCAAGCCTTTTCATATTCAATCCACATTACCAAAATATTTGCAAATGAGAGCAAGCGCCCTTTCTGGACAGAGAACCCTCACAGAGATTTACTGTGGAGTGAGTAAAATCTGAGCTGGACTTGGTCCTTATGTTTTCTAAATTGAGTACAAATTGTTTTATTTTATTTTATTTTTTGAAATACACTTAGTTGATAGCCTACAAAAATGGAGATAATCTGGCTTCTCCATTTTCTATTGAAAAATCAGAAGACCTGCTAACCTCAGGTCAATCAATAGTCCTACAAGGGTTCCAATTATTGGGAGAAGAATTACTGCCTAAATTGAGGAGTGTGTTTCCTTTTAGGATGTCCTCCTATCTGACAGTGAATCTTATTTGGATCTTCAGGCTAGTGACTTTATGATTCTGCTCTGGAAGTTGCCATCATCACTTGGAAGCTATCAACCAATGAGATTTTCTGCCATTAGCTGGGGGATTTCACCTACACTTTCACAAACCATCTTCTTTTTTTTTTTTTTTTAAACTAAATGTATTATCTCTGTAATGTTTCAAGTCTACTTATATCTGGACCATGAAACTTTTATAACAATAGTTTTCTAATAATATAATTTGATAGACTTTCTGAACATTTTCTTTTAGCCACTGAGTAATTCTTTACCCAGTACCATAACTACTTTTTATTTCCTATTATGCCCGCCCCATTTCTAGGTCTATAAAAGTTCAGTATTGGATATGCACTACTCCATTATGAAACTCAGCAACAAATACTATTACCAATGACTAAAGTTTTTTTTTCTTAAAGGATTTTAAAATGTCCAGAACAATTTTATAAGCTGCTTGGATTAATGTGTTTTAAAAGTCTTGAATTTTAGAAAGCAGAATTTTATTTCCATATTGCTGCAAATGAGAGCTTTTTCAGATAAGCATATTACATAGAGCATAATGTTTAGAAGTTTCTCCATATACAGCATATGCTGTCAGGTCAATTAACAGAATGCATACTAGAAAATGTTTATTCAATAAAAATGAATAGCTGTTAAATAAAACAGCTATTTCTTAACAACATTCCATTTAGTGATGAGGGTTTTTTGTTTTGTTTTGTTTTGCATTTTTAGTACCACCTGGCAATTTTATTGTCTGAAAATCAGCATAGGCAGAGCTTGGGTTGCTGTGGTTTTGAGGTATTACGCTTGTTTTTTTTATGAGGAGGGTAGAAAAAAGATAAATTATCCATGGAAATTGAACAAATATCACCAAGACTGTGTATAAGCAAATTATTCACTTAATAGAGCTTCTTTGTCTTTTGGTTTAACTTATTTGTTTATTGGTCCAAAAGATAGTAGTATATATTTTACATTAATAGTATAATTAAAAGCGAGAAAATATTGAATGACTACTATAGAAAAAAAGAGTGATTAAAAAGGATAAGAAACTTCAGAAAAATTGTGAGAGGGAAGATGAAAGATCTGTTGGGTTGAATTTTGTCAGTGAGACATTGAGGGAGGTCCAAAAAGGTAGTGTTTACTTAGAACTAAAGAAGTTCAGAAAAACAGAATAATGATAGGAGTTGGATAGAGTCTGATTATGAGCATTCAAAGAGGATATAGAAAAATCAGTGTCAGGGGAGCCAGGAAAGGATGGATATATATCTGGGGGTTCAAGGGAATGAGAAACAGAAACGTAATCCAGGTTAAGTGATTGATAATTTTGCATAAATCAGTATTGAAATCATGTAAAATTTTCAGTTCCTTTTCAAAAAGACTGAATGTATCCCTTCACTTCATATTTTAGTTACTGAAATTACCAGAAAACATTGAAAAAAAGAGGAAAGAGGGAGTTACCCGGACAACATCTCTAATTTTCACTACCTCTATGAAAAGCACACTGGAAGAATTATTCTCATCATTAGGATGAGAAATGAACTTCTGTGAAAGTTCCCATCCTTTGATTTCTTATCCATTGTCTTTGGAGACCGTACTCCAGTTCCAGTGGTCATCAGTTGTCTTTTTTCCTCACACAACATAAAGGCTGAAGGAACAATTTGTGGATCTAAATATAAGACCACTGGGTAGCAGTGACTAATTCCTCATGAGCCACCCGTATTTCTTGATTATAAATCGTCAGGAATACACTCAAGTGATTCTTACAGAATTGTAGCTGCCAGAGACTGTGAGCAGAGGGTCTTTTGAGATTACTGGAGAGAAAATATGGCCAGCATCCCCATGTTTTTTAAGGAAACTTTTGGTAGGGGTATTGAAGTAGGTATTATTCGTTTATATGGAGTATCTTCATGGGGTCAGGTACTATAATAGGATCTAGCACCTTCCATCATTATTAGGTGAAAATCCAAGCTATAACTTTTTTTCTTTTTTGGTTTTTTGGGCCACACCCATTTGACGCTCAGGGGTTACTCCTGGCTAAGCGCTCAGAAATTGCTTCTGGCTTGGCGGGACCATATGGGACGCCGGGGGATTGAACCATGGTCCTTCCTTGGCTAGCGCTTGCAAGGCAGACACCTTACCTCTAGCGCCACCTCGCCATACCCCAAGCTAATTCTTTTAGAATTGTTCTTGTAAGAATCTTTCTTTTGGGGGAGACTAGATGTTCATACATATATTATGAGAAATATCAATAGGTGAAATATTTTATACGATTCAGTGCCTTTGAAATGTTAGTAAAAAAACAAAAAAAGCTTAGAAAAAGTTGAAACAAAACTGAGACAGGAATTCAGATAATTCTGACAAATAAAGAAAAAGCAGCCACAACAATAACAAACTCCCACTTTTTCCTCAATTCATTCGTGGCTATTTCTGGAAAAGGCATATTTCCCCGTGAATTGCTATATTTAGTCTTCTACTCTGCCTTCCATCAAAATATTGTTGTCAAAGATTTATGTAACTTGTGATGTGAGTGCCTTGTGTGAAGTTCTTTCAAGTTTTGATTACTAAACAGTTGTGTGTCATTAATCTCTCCGTTGAAAATTAATATGGCAGGGGAAACAAAAAGAAAAAAAAAAGACCCATGTTCATAGAAGAGCCTGGTAATAGAAACTCAGATGCCACATTTCATTATGAATGAAGTGTACCCTCTTGACTCTAAGTGAAAGTATTGCTGCTCTGAGAAGGTAAATTTAAGTCCTGACTCAGAACTAATAAAAAAAATCTCTATCTTTTGTTTAGGAAAAAAAAAATCTCTTTTTGAACTTTCAGGAGGTATGACTTTAATGGTAATTTGTTGACAGATTAGCTTCAGTGATCGCAAAGAGTTTGTTTTGCAAAACTGGCAGGCTTCTATCTGTTCTCTTAAGGCAAGGAACCTACTTTGCTATTTTGCAATTGCTTACTTTTATTGACAACTAGTGCTGAGCAGGCAAAATTGGTATGTTTGTGAAATGTAAACCTATAGCTCGCCTGATGAATCCTAGTGTACTTTTAGGTAGTGCATAGATTACTTGATAAAAAAAAGGGTTACAAGGTGACTGCTTTTTATGACAGAGTAGAATAGCAATATAATAGTGATATAAATGCAAGAGGTAGATGAAGTCACAAGAAGAGAGTTTATATAAGGAATTGATCCCATATTAGAAAGCTTTTTTTCATCACTTGGTGTTTGAACTCAATCTAGTATAATTTGGGGCGGGGGAGTATTGGGCCACACCTGGTGGCGCTCAGGGGTTACTCTTGGCTCTGTGCTCAGAAATTGCTCCTGGTAGACTTGGTGAACCATATGGATTGCGGAGATCAAACCAGTGTCCGTACTAGGTAGGCCGCATGCAAGGCAAATGCCCTACTGCTGGGCTATTGTTCTGGCTCAAATCTAGTATAATTTTGAAGTGGTATTGTAATATTCCAGAGACCTTTCGCCAAATAACTTGTTTGGTTTGTTTGGTTCATAGAAATACAGAAAAACAGCCACACATCTCACACCTCATGAGAAAATAAGGTGACAAGAGTTTCAAGTACGGGTCATGTCTTGGTATTGACATTATCTCTTAGTTGGGGGTTCTTGACATTAATTTATTCACTCATTTGCACATTCTTTCACTATCTAATACTTATTATTGTGCTTGCCTGTGTGCCAGGAAACAGAGGCTCTAAACAGAGGTACAGAGGAAGCTTGGAGTATAAGTTGGAGTTTTATTTTACTCAAAGTAGCAATCATGGAAAGATAGAAGGCACATAGGTTCAGCTTGTGAGAGGCTTGAGTTTTCAAGTAAGAAGAAGCTTTTCAGAAGTGAAGAGAGCAATGCAAATAGTGGTGCATGAAGGTATAAGAGATTTGGAACTGTCCTGACTTAAGGAAAAGAGATTTCTGAGAGACTGATATCAGATAAGACTAGTATACGTAGTTGATCCTATATTTAGTATGGGCATAGGTAACCCTGATTTCATTTAATTGAGTGTTCTCTATTATTGATCACCCATATCTTGCTTCCTGTATTTCTCTTGTATTAAATACATTTAAATTCTGTGATTAACTGATAGTTTCATGAGGTCAGGAATAGCTGCTATTCATTCCTTGGTATATTCTCCATCACGGTATATCGCTCTTAAGATAAAGCATTTATTTGGTAGATAGTATGAGACACTAAAAGAGGTAGAGAAAGAAAGGACTAGATGAAAAGTTGGAGAAGAAAATAAAGATATTATTATTAAAAAAAAAAGTTGGAGAAGATAACTGGGGTATTGACATACCCCTTTGAAAGGGGTATGGGAATGGGAGTGATGAAGGATTTTTTCCTATTTTACAATTAGAATGATTTTTAAAATGTTGGCACCACAAAATAGAGATCGGGAGGAGAATCCTATTTCCCTTTTTCCTGTTCTTACTAGATAATAGGGGAATGATCAAAAAGGCACAAACAAGACTGAAGAGATAATACAGTGGGTAAGGCTCTTCTCTTGTATGTGGTCAACTTCGGTTTAATCCTTGACACTCTATGTTCCCCTGAGCCTGCCAAGAGTAATCCCTGAACGCTATTGAGTTTGGCTACCAAATAAGAAATAAAAGGAAGGCACAAACATAATTTGTAGATTGATTAGACTTTGCTAAAGTTCTCTTTTAAAAGGTTGTTTATAAAGACACTGTATATTGTTAAGACTCAGTAATTATTTTGAGTATATATATATATATATATGTATTTTTTTTTAGGTTAAATATATCCAGTAGTTAGCCTTTGCCACTTACTAATGAGTATATCTTTTAAGAGTCACATGTGAAATGCTGATAAACTGCCTGTGTTCTATTGCTCACAGAATATGCTTATCTCTTGTAGAGAACACCACTCTCAAACCAAGTAAGATCCTTGATAAATTCATTTTTTTAATATGTTGACACAAAGTTTTTTATATTGACACAACTTCTTTGAGTGATATTTTTAGACTGAATATATCTTGTGTTACTTGTGTTGGAAAATTGCAACTATTATATAGCTGGTACTTTTAAAAGGAGTAGAGATGTCTGTCACTTTGTTGCCCATGAGTCCGAGTCATATCATACATAGTGAAGGATCAAGAGAAGGAAGTTTTGTTCCCTTCAGTGCTTCTGAGGATACTTCCTAGTATTTTTTGCATAAATTTATGCTCCGTGAAAATATTGACTGGTAGCAGAGCTAGTTCTGGTACTTCAAAGTTGGTAACAGATTCTTCTTCTTCTTTTTTTTTTTTTTTTTTTTTTTTTTTGGTTTTTGGGTCACACCCAGAGGTGCTCAGGGGTTACTCCTGGCTGTCTGCTCAGAAATAGCTCCTGGCAGGCACAGGGGACCATATGGGACACCGGGATTCGAACCAACCACCTTTGGTCCTGGATTGTCTGCTTGCAAGGCAAACGCCGCTGTGCTATCTCTCCAGGCCCCACAGATTCTTCTTGATTGAACTATTTTGCTCTTATTATAGTAACTGCCCCTTTTTGACTATATATATATATATAATATATATATTATATATATATATACACACACCCCAAAAAATTCAGCAAAGTTTCTTTGTAGACCACTTCCTATACAATTTTTATCCTCGTAACTGCAAGTAATTGTCAGTATTATTGTCACTTGTCAAAAAAGTCAAAGTGTCAGTTGATGTAAAATGTGTGTTTTTATCATTATACCTTATCTCTTCCTAACTCCCCTCTTTCCACATTGAAGGGAAGGTGACATGATGCCTTCAGAGTCATTCAAATCCAATAACTTTTAATCTGAAGGTTAAGTAGTGAGATATAAACTAAGAGATGATAATATCAATTTTATGTTCACTGAAGGGCACAATATACCTCTTTTTAGTGGAGGGAAAATTGTGCGTAAAATGTCTTTTACTTTTCAGCAACAGAGCCATGTCTCTCAAAGCTAAAAGGAAAAAAGGATTTTGAGGTATTTTTTAACATTATAAGATGTAACATCTTAAAACAGAACAAATGTCGCCATTTATAATTTTAATTATTAAGTATTAATTTTTTAAGGTTGCATGGTAAGACATAGTTCCATTTTTATATATTGACTCTTGTTATCCTCCCACTGAACTCAACAACCTTTTACAAGGTTAAAGACAGAGAGAGAATGACATAATGCTTATTCTTTCCTGACTATTTTTGGTCTTAATGTGTATGATAAATAATACTGTGATAATATTGCTTACCTTGCCTCATTTTTTCCTCCTTGTGATATTTTCATTTCAACTCAAAAAGAATTCAACATCTAGGAGGACTAAGTGAAAATATCTTTCCAATGTGCATTTTTATCATAATATCCTATGAGATTTACACTTGTCTATAAATTGTGTATATATGTCACATGCATTTGCATATAGAATTACTGTATCATTAATATGCTTTAAGAAGAGGAATTATCATGTATAAACTGATGATCTGATATTCACAATTATAATTGTCAAGATTATATTCTGCAGTATAGTGATTCACAATTATAATTGTCATTATTGCATTCTGAAAATAACTTTAAATTTGTCTTAGCTGTTTATTAAGTATCTTCACTGGGTAGGTTCTAGGGATAAAACATTATGCTAATTCTGCATATCATACTAGGGATTAGTGAACTAAATTAGAAGGCCGAATCCAGCCAATCTTGCCTTCCACATTTTTCAATAAATAAAGGTTTTATTAAAACCCATACCCTCCTTACCCTTGCTTACTAAGTCTGTGATTTTCCTACTACAGAAAAGCAAAGATTATATGGCTCACCAAGGAACAAAATGTTGTAATATACTTCTCTACAAGAAAAGTTTATTGACCACTAGATCAGCTTTGAAGCAACATTGGCTTTCCAGAAACTTCTATTCTTTATTGTAACAAAATTGAGTAACAAAAAGAAGTATCCCTCATTTTTTACGTAATTCTACTAAAAGTCACACTTTATTATTTAGTGTTGCAATTTCTAGAGTGGCAAATTAGCGGGTAGGTCTCATCCTATATCTTCAGAGTTTTCTTTTAGTTATTTAATTTTGAGTAGAGCTCACCAATGAAAAAGTTTAATATTTCCAATTGTCAGAAGAATAATCAGCCAGCCTGCTAAAGATATGAATGCTGAATCAAAGAGCAAATGTCTTCAGCCATTTATTCACCAAATAAAACCAACACTTAAAAAACATAGCATATCACATGTTCTTAGTTCTGTGGTTGACTAGAAGATTCAAAGAAATATCCTGAATATCTCCCAACATTCAGTCTTCATAATCTAATCAGAGTGGAACAAGTCACAAATATGTGTCTTAGATATCAATAAAAACTTTCAGAGCAGATCAAGATAAACTGTGTAAGAGATACATATGACTAATCAACAGATGAAGGATGTAGACCATTAAATCTTCCGTAATTCAGAGAAATAACTCATTAGTGTTTATATTGGTGGAATTTTTGAAGACCATGGTAAAACTTAGGAAAAACTATGTGTATGTTGACTGACTGTAGTAACTCCTGTAATCAGGAGATAATAGCTATGAAGTATTTGATTTTTCCTGATACTTAAATTAATGTCAAAATAAGTCCTCATTCTTTTTCCATTAATACTTTTTGATAAGCTAGAATATATTTATACAATGACATGACCAGAAGTCTAAGGTAAGTTGAGGGTTTTTCATGTTGGACCCCCACATCTGAGTTTATTGGTTTTCAGTAAATGGTAATTGACCTGTCTGTTTACACAGCCAGCCATTTCCTGAGTTGAATATACCATTTCTAGAGATTAGATGAAGGCTGACAAGTCAGTTTTTTGGCTGATGTCTAAATTTCACAAACTTTTATATTGATTTTAACAAATTCTTCTCTCCATCACATAGATCAACTAAAACCATACAATTAAAACCATAATACTAAATTTAGAAATAATCAGACTTAAAGATATGTGGTCAATACAGCCACTTGAAAATTGACAGTATATTTTAGATGATACCTTGACCTTATATTTACTCCTTTCAACCTTATTTTCTTTTCTTTTTCTTTTGTTTTTGTACCATATCAGTGCTGTTCTAAGAGAGAGGCATTTAGGGGGATTATGTGATGCTGGGACTTGAACCCACGCCTCCCACATGTAAAGCATGTACACTGGACCTTTGAGCTATCTTTCTGGCTCTTCTTTCCTTTTTTTTTCTCCTTTAAAATTTGTTATGTCAGGCCCAGAGCTATAGCACATCAGATAGGGCATTTTTCTTACATGCAGCTGACTCAGATGCGATCCACTGAATCCCATATGGTCCCCCAAGCCTGCCAGAAATGATTTCTGAGTGCAGAGCCAGTAGTGATCCCTGAGTGCCACTAGGTGTGGCCCAAAATCCGAAATAAAAATAAAAATAGATTAAAAAAATTTATGTCATTGCTTACCACATCTCACAATTAGCGAAAGCCATTGTGGTCTTCCAGGAGGGTGGGCTTTTTCTTTCCATATCTTTAATTATATTATTCTTACATTTTGCATGTTTATGTTCCCACTGTAAGTCAGATAAAACCTCAGTGTCTTTTGCTTTGAATGTGTGTATAAAAGTGGGAAAGATTTTGCAGTTACAGTTTCATGCGCATCATCACCCCCCAATCTGCCCTCCCCAATTAAAACACTATACAGCCCAGACTGCATGTTAATTAGGTTTGCTAGCTGGTTCAGTGTTTTGACAAATGTTCCTAGATTTTTCTATGTTTAATTAATGTTAAGTATATTAGTAACCTATCTTTAATTTGGAAAAGGTTTCCTCTTTTGGCTCTAAATGCTTACCAATGTGTCCCTGGAATTAGTTCTTGGATATCTTAAATGTAGCTCTATAAATGCCAGCTCTGAAGAAAACTCTGGAAAGTAAGGTCATGTAAAACACTCTGCATAGGTTCTAAGAGCAATTTTATGTCTATTCAAATATGAGCATCAGATTTACACTCTTGAACTCCTCTAACTTAAGAACTCTAAAAACTAGTTAGAATATCTTTGACTAAATTATTAAAAATTACAGCAGTTATAGTCCTCCTGTAACTGACAGAAGTATGTACATTTATACCACCCTTCGAAGGGACAGTTTGACTTTGGGTTATGAGAGGTTTAAATCAATCATATCCTTCAATTTTGGAAAATATTTTTTTTCTTGGAAAGACTAAATAGCATTTAGTCCTCAAACTTTTGTATTAGAATCCCCTGGAAGACTTCTTAAAATACACATTACTGGATTTAAAGTCAGAGTATTTTATTCTGTAAAGGTGAGGTGGTGCAAAAAAAAATGTGGGATGGTGCCATATAATTTGCATTTTTAAATTAGTTTTTGTGCCACACCTGGTAATGCTTAAGGGTCTCTTCTGGTTCTGCACTCAGGAATCCCTCTTCATGAGGGGACCATATTGAGTGCTAGGAATCAACTTGGATTGGCCCTGTGCAAGGCAAGAACTTTATCCAGTGTATAAATTCTTTCTGGCCCGCATTTCTGATATTTCTGATGCATTCACCATTACTGTTTAGGGGATCAAACATACTTTGATAAACACTTCAAAAGGACAGAGCATTCAATCAAAATCATAGACTTTAGAGGTGTAGCTTCTTTTGGCCAGAGTAATGGTTCTGCCAGTTACCAATTAGTTAAGTGATTGTGCACATCAGTTAATTTATCTGCTCCAATTTACACACTCACCCCAATTTACACACCCATAAAAACCTATCAAAATGAGGAGAGCATTAGCAGTTGATATTTTTTGGGGGGTGGAATGTAAATTGATTAGAAGATTAAAAAGCAGGGCCAGAGTGGTGGCGCAGGGTGTAAAGTGTCTGCCTTGCGCATGCTAGCCTAGGACGGTCCCAGTTCGATCCCCCAGTGTCCCATATTGTCCCCCAAGCCAGGAGCAATCGATTTCTGAGCACATAGCCAGGAGTAACCCCTGAGCATCACCAGGTGTGGTCCAAAAACCAAAAACAAAAAAAAATTTAAATAGCCTATAGTAATCTGCACATTAATGTTATTTGTCATCACCATTCCCTGAAATTTAGCGATAGAAGTAATCAGGCATTTAAAGTTATACTTAAATATGTTCATTACAGTAGTATTTATAATTTGAAAGATTTTAAAATACTCAGTATGTCTGATATCAGAAGAAGGGCTAAATAAATGATCACATAGAACATTGCTGTAACATCATCGTATATTCACTAAGAATTACTCTCTTGAATTGGAACACATACTTTGCATCCGGGAGCCCTTGGTTTGATCCATGGTGCATCATGGTCCACCAGTTCCACTGGGAGTGATCTGTAGATATTCTATAATTGTCCTTTTAAAGACTAGAAATAAGCATGGTTAAAATTTTAAGGACCTGGGGCCGGGCGGTGGCGCTGGAGGTAAGGTGCCTGCCTTGCCTGCGCTAGCCTAGGACGGACCGCGGTTTGATCCCCCAGCGTCCCATATGGTCCCCCAAGCCAGGAGCGACTTCTGAGCGCATAGCCAGGAGTAACCCCTGAGCGTCACCGGGTGTGGCCCAAAAACCAAAAAAAAAAAAAAAAAATTTAAGGACCTAAAGATATTGATTGTTTTGTTTTGTTTTACCATGTTTTAGCCTGTTTAATCTGTTTTATATTCAATTTTTACCTCTGAGCAGAACCTACCTCCTTCCATCCCGGAGTTCTTGTGTCTTGCTTCATTGAGATAAAAAATTCAAATTAGTTCTACATGATAGTCAAACTCTTCATTTCAAAATGGAGCTGGACCTAAAAACTGGAAAGTACCAGTTCTTATAGGTAATTAGTGCCCCAATTTACCATTTTTGAAAAGAAAACACATATGCTAATAAATACAGAATTTCTCCTTCATACCTACTAGAAATGTTACTAAAGGGGCCCTACACACAAATGGTTTAAATTTAGAGGCAGATTTAAGAACACAGTTTGCCTCCAGAATCTGAATTGAATCAGGGTTTTATTTCAGATAAAATCTTTGGGGCTCATAACTTAAAAAACACAACTTTTACTGGCATTACGCAATTTGCCATGGGTCATTTAGCAAAATGTTTGTATATGTAAGCCCAGGTTCTTCTTTTAAAAAAATGGAAGGGTAGAGGGTGGAGATTGGAGTTTGCTAAAATCCAGGTGGTGTTTCAGTTTATATTTAATTTTAATTGGAAATCAAATACAGGCAAGGGAGGGAAAAAAAACCTACCATGTTTTCTTTACTAAGAGTATCCATTTGGGAGGGGAAAGATACTGCCAGCCAAATCTTAAGAAGCAGCTTTTTTATTGGCATGTCTATTTTTTTTTTTCTGTCTAAATTCTTGTGCTTGCATTTTCTTTTTTAACATCTAAGTTTTTACACATGGCAATGATTTTTATGTCTCAGTGCTCCTTGCTGCCCTCCCTCGGTAATTTCCACGGGATTAGTACCTAGAACCAAGATAGCAAATAATCATACACCGCCCATAACCAAGAGCTTCTCCATACTGTTGCCTGGTATATCCCTTTCTGAGGCTCCAGTCCACGATTGTATCTGTTGCTCATGACCCATCTTGATTTCTGGAAGACTTGGGAAGTTTTTAAGCTAAAAATAAAATCAGAATTTTTATACCAGAATTTTAGAAGACCCTGCCAATTTGTGACTACAGCTAGCTTTAGGTGTATTTTTTTTTTTTTTGAGACTCCCATAAAATACTGGCACAGAGACACTATGGCACAATTAGGGAATGGCTGCTGAATGTGCGGAAAGAGGTGCTGAGACAGTCACTTCACTCTCTCAGTGCCTCCTAAATATCCTCTGTGCCAAAGCCAAGAGTGAAATCCTCAGTGTTGGCTCTGTGTGAGGCTTGGGTGTAATTCAGATGTTTTCAATTGAAAGCTGAATACCAAATAATTTGGAATTTTCTACTGCGCAGTTAATTACACGTTCATTGTAGAAAAATTAGAAATCACCACTAAGTAGGTATGCGAAGGAAAAAGAAATGATCCTGCCATCGCCTTTTAAAGAGATAACTAACTATTGACACCTCCCAATGACTACCTTTTAGTTCTCATTTTTTTATTTATTTGTTTGTTTCTTTGTTTGTTTATTGCCACACCAAGCCATACGCAGAGCTGTGCATGGATTTGTGCTCAGGGATCACTCCTGGCATATGGAATGCTGGAGGTCAAACATGGGTCAGTAAGGCAAACACCCTGCTCTATAATTCTCTAGCCCTAGCCTCTTTTTCGTTTGTTTATTTTTAGTGTGGGCCCGCATCAGGTTATGCTCAGTGGTTACCCCTTGTTTTGCACTCAGGAATTACTCTTGGCAATACTTAGAGGACCATAAGGTAGCTTAAAGATTGAATCAGAGTCAGTCAGTGCAAGACAAGCACTCTACCCATTGTATTTCTTTCCAGACCTGACTGTAGCTCTCTTTTTTGACAAATTTATTTCTTTACATTTTTAGATGCCATTATTCCTAGTGTCACCACAGAAACTTGATAGATTTTCTTAAAAAAGGCAATAAAGTATAACATTTTACTTTTTCATTTAAATTTTAACATATTTTGTGTTTATGGCTTTAGGGGACATTTTGTATTTTTAGTTTTGAATTTCATAGTTTATAGGTTTAATTAGTGCTATTTTCCTAACTTTTCTCCCCTTTGCCTTCCAGCTTTGCCTAGTAATAGAATACATACTTGTTTGGTTTGTTTTTTTTTTTGTTTGTTTATTTTTTGAACCACACCTGGTGGTGCTCAGGAGTTACTACTAACTCTGTTCTCAGAAATTACTCCTGGCTAGCTCGAGGGACCATATAGGATGCTGGAGATTGAACCTGGGTCAGCCACATGCAAGATAAATGCTCTACCCCAGTGCTATTGCTCTGGCCTCTGTAGGCTCATTTTTCTTTTTTTTCACGAGAAAATGCTCAGTAGTTTGATGGTAGGTAACCCGTCCAAGTTTGTTCAAGTGCCTTACTTTTCAGTGTCCCACTTGTCACAAATTCTAGTTATGCAATCATCATATTAGTCATAGTACTGACATCAAAGCTGTAGCAAGAGGGTCAGAAAAATAGTGTAGTGGGTAGGGCCCTAGTTTGATCCCCAGGACCCCACATCCCTGAGCACCACTTGAAGTAATTACTAAGTGTAGAGCCAAGAGTAACACCTGAGCATCATTGGGTATGCCCCCAATCATAAAGACAAACAAAAACCCAGTTAAAGTTGTAAGATCAATAGCTAAGTATATCAGAAGCTACTTCATTGCAGTCTCATTTTCAGTGGTCTGTATTAGATAAATTTGTTCTCAAACTATGCTAATATTCTATGCTGATAATTTATCCTCTGTACTAAATAGTCTTTAAAATTCCTATTTTTCACTGGAAGAAACTTAATAAGCCTCCTAAGTTTGGGCAGTTTGTCACAAAATGGATCCAACTTTGAATCCATGCCTGCAGATTCCAGAGTAGGCCAGCTCTCTCACTTTGTTAGTTGGTAAAGATGATCAGACCAGGGTCCAGCTACAGAGATTTGTTTTGTCTCCTTCCTCTGTAGCCAAGCTGTCTTCTCATTCAGAACTTCCATTTCATCCTTCGTTAGGTTCAGTAAGAAAATTCCAGATATTCCCATACATCAGCTTCTGCAAATTCTACCCTGTTGGACTTTCTCTGGTTAAACACTTGCTCTTAGCCGAAGCCCTGATTTTACTCTCAAGTCCCTGTGCCTTGAAGTATGAGTTTGTTTCTTTCCATTTCAAAGTGGGGACTAAACTCTTGCTTCCCTTCTGCTTCCTTCATCTACTGAACACCCTGCCTTGGCACAACTCACAGAACCTAGCCTAGCCTAATTCCTTCTGTTTCTACAAACACCGTTGGGAAGGCCTTTGTTTTACTCCAGAAACAACAGAAATTTGGCACTATGTGGGGTGAAGTGCACAGTATGCTACAGACAATACATCTAGACGAGGTTGTGAGAGTTCTAGCCCATTACTCCACCCTGGAAAACGTTTTAGATAACTCTGCTTAACTCGTTGGAGGATGAAAGCGTTGGCTCTGAAGAAATGGGAAATTTGGGTTTATTAATATGATTGCACGGAACAAGCTGCCAGCCATCGTAGTCACACTAGATATTTTATTGACAACTTAAAAGCAGCCATTTGGGGTTAGACAAGTTTCCCTTTATTGCTCTTGTGTTTGGATACAAAGAACTAGAAGACTTAAACGGCAAACTTTCTCCAGGTGCCCCAAACAGCTGTCACAGACTGACAGGACTGGGGAAATACCTTCTGTGTTTTCTTAGTATTATGTAACAGGCTTGAACCCTTTCCCAAACAACAAAAATGAATTTGGATAAAAATCATTCGAATACCTTGTGTTTCTTGAGGAAATTATCCACCCAGCCTCACTGATTAATGAGTGCATCTTTTTGAAGTTACCACAGTTATTTTAGTTGTTTTAATGTCTGAAGAGTGGATTATTTTTGCTTTCAGAATGATTAGCTCTGTTGACAGAATGCCCTCTACTCCCCAAGTGGTATATTGTGTTAATGTTCCGTGGTTCACCTGCATTGCTCACATTCGTTGCTGCTCCAATCAACAAAGAACAATTGCTCAGTGCAGTAAATGTAGAGGATGGGTGATAGGATTTAGGTTGGGAGTTTTAAAGATTCATAACCTATAGGTCAAGTGCTATAATTTCTTTCCATCAAAAGCATATGTTTATTTCCAGTTTGGGAAATAGTCTTAACTTGTATGGCTTATTTTTGTCCAGCAGGCTGGTCTCCTTCAGTACTTACTTTAACCATCAACTAATAAGTTGGTTAAATCAGTTAACACGTCAGTTGCTCATTGTTCTAGATCAACACAATAGCCCAAGTGCCATGCCACAGGGATCATTTTTAGTCTGTCTTTATCTCTCTAACAAACAGTTCTGGTTTGGGTCAAAAACCAGGAAACTTGACAGAAAAGCAATTTTGCCCAAATAAACGTGGTTCTTTAAACATTCTCAACTTGGGTTACTGGTTGAGAGGCCAGAAACACAGGCCCACCCACAAACATGTCTCTTTGGCCACACCTGTGTTATCATGGAATAAAGGATACCCATTTTGTGGGCAAAGAAAGAAAATCAACTTATTTCATTTCCTGGTCTAAGGCGCTGATATAAATGCGTGTTGCCACTATGCTTGCTCTTCAAGCTCGAAGTCCAAAGTATGTCCTACATTGTCTACTCACCTTACAGATGTGTGAATACTCACACATCTCCAAATATTTCACAGGTCCCTAACAATTCTTCATTATGTTTAAGATGGTATATTTTATGGCTGGAGAGTACAGGGATTAAGCCATCCTTGCAGTATAGCTGACTCAGGCTCAGTCCCTGGAACTGCATGGATTCCCTAACATCATTGAAATTCAGCACCCCAATCATAGAACTAGGTATGGCTTAATGGCCTCTCCTATACCCCTTAATAGCCACCCTTCCATTTATGGCTTAATGGCCTCCTTGCATCCTTACACACCTTCAGATATTTCCTCTACCCCCAAAGGTGCTGTGTTCTTTCAGGATCTCCTCCAAGAATAACAAAAGTAACTTCACTTGCTCCTCTTGGCAAACCTTTATCTTATTCCAAATGACTGTGTCTGTGCCTATTTTACCTATATTCACAATTCTCCTTCCCTCTTCTTCTACTTCCTACCCCAAATTTATAGATTGGTATCTTTACTTCTTTTTCTTTCTCTCTACTCATAGAACTCTAAAATTCCTTAATGATCTAGTTAAATATTTTATGAATGCAGAAACTTAAGCTTAGGGACCGGAGAGATAGCATGGAGTAAGGCGATTGCCTTTCATGCAGAAGGTCATTGGTTTGAATCCCAGCATCCCATATGGTCCTCTGAGACTGCCAGGAGTGATTTCTGAGCATAGAGCCAGGAGTAACTCCTGAGTGCCGCCAGGTGTGACCCAAAAACAAACAAACAAAAAAAAAAAACAAAAAAAAATTAAGCTTAAAATAAACACTTGTTCTTTGATTATCTTTTGCATGAATGCCCTTGATGTGTTTAGAAACAGTGTTGTGGGTTCATTGTGGGTCCTTCTATGATCTTTCAAGATAGGGAGAATCAGAAACTTCATTCATATAGTTTTTGGCACCATTAAGAGCAATGTTCCAGGGTATATGAGATAGTGCACAGGGTGAGGCACTTGCTTTGACTGTGACTGATTTGATATCCAACTTCTGGAACACTATGGGTAGTGGCTCATGAACAGAGACAGGTGTAGTCTTAGAGCACTCTGGGTGTGGCTCAACTCCCTCCTACACACATACAAAAATAACAGTGTTCCATATGTAGCATGTATGAGTGATTCATTATATACATACATATATATATACACACACATATATATACACACACACACATAACTCTGTACATGGGAAATGGTTCTTCACTATAATAGTTTAATAGCAGGATCAGCAAATCTTATTTTCAATTGCAAGCTATTTTAGCTTTTTTTTTTTTTTTTTTTTTTTTTGGTTTTTGGGCCATACCCACCGGTGCTCAGGGGTTACTCCTGGCTGTCTGCTCAGAAATAGCTCCTGGCAGGCACAGGGGACCATATGGGACACCAGGTTTCGAACCAACCACCTTTGGTCTTGGATCAGCTGCTTGAAAGGCAAACGCCGCTGTGCTATCTCTTCGGGCCCTATTTAGCTTTGAGGGTGATTCTGTCTTTGTCACATATGCTCTGCATAAAAGCTTTCATGGGCAACATTTAAATGAATAGAATTGTGTTTTGCTAAAGCTATAGACATAGACAGAGAGGGAACTAGGTGGCCTACCTTTGCTCAATGAGATATTTCTTATAACAGGTAGTAAAAGTTCCTCTGTGATTCACATCATACCTTAAGATTTGGTAACTATATGTACATCTATTTTTTTTTTTTAATTTTTTTCAATTTCTTCTCTAGAGGAAAAAAAGAAGAAAAACTCTTCCTTGCTGTCTTTCCCACAGCCCTGGTTTATTTCCCAATTCCCATTCCTGAAAGCCCCGGTCACTGTATTGGTCCTGAAAGTGTCCAAGCCCACACTTACTTAAATGCTGCTAGGAAAGAAGCTAAAGCTTCCCAGAACACACAAGTCATAAGATGACTTCAACTCTTTTCTTCACAACTCATTGGCATCCTAATTGCCAAAAATTAATTCCTTCTTTTTTTTTTTTTTTTTGGTTTTTGGGCCACACCCGTTTGACGCTCAGGGGTTACTCCTGGCTATGTGCTCAGAAATCGCCCCTGGCTTGGGGGGACCATATGGGACGCCGGGGGATCGAACCGCGGTCCTTCCTCGGCTAGCGCTTGCAAGGCAGACACCTTACCTCCAGCGCCACCTACCCGGCCCAAATTAATTCCTTCTTAGACATGCATCCCCTTCATGAGTTGCCCTGGGACCAGCCTAATGACCACCCACATTTTTCTTTACATTGCCCTTTTAAGTGGACAGTATAACACCTTGATTTTGAGTCCAGGTTTGTTCATGCCTATAAGAAATGTGTTGTTTTACTAATAGGAAAACAGCTAGTAGGTGGTATCTTTCTCTTTTATATGTTTCTATCCCAGTGCTGTTATGCAGGACAGGACACACACTACAACAACAACAACAACAAAATAATTAAAAAAAAAATTTTAAACTTATGAAAAAGTTAGAAACTTTAAAGATGGAACTTTTAGAAACTTTGTAAATGGAGTGAGGCTGGTTGGGTGGGATAGGTGAAGAAAAAAAAAAAGAATGGAGACTCTGGGGACCAGAGTGATAGCACAGCTGTAGTGCATTTGCCTTGCATGTGCTGACCCAGGACGGACTAGGTTCGATCTCCGGCATCCCATATGGTCCCCTGAGCCTACCAGGAGCAATTTCTGAGAACAGCGCCAGGAGTAACCCCTAAGCACCGCTGGGTATGGCCCCAAAAGAACAAAACAAAACACAAAAGAATAGAGACTAGAGTTTGAGACTGTACTCATGGCTGATTATTTCTATTTAACCACATTGATTTTTCAGAAATATTTAGGGATACTGACTCATGTTCTTAGGCAATAGATGGAAATCTTCTGAGGCAGAAAAGAAAAAGTGGCAATCCCCTTTCCCTCACCCTAAGACCAAAAGAAAAAAAAACTTTTCAGTTTGCAAAATTCAAGGGTTTCACAAATCTGTACTAAGAGCATTGATGTGGCATCAATAAGGCCACACTAAGTTTTGCTAGTATCATTCTCTTTGGGATTTTTCTTTCCTCATTGGCTTCTGATTAGTTAGAAACTAGCCTCTTTCCTTCCTTCCTTCCTTCCTTCCTTCCTTCCTTCCTTCCTTCCTTCCTTCCTTCCTTCCTTCCTTCCTTCCTTCCTTCCTTCCTTCCTTCCTTCCTTCCCTCCCTCCCTCCCTCCCTCCCTCCCTCTCTCCCTCCCTCTCTCCCTCCCTTCCTCCCTCCTCCTAACTCCTCCCCTCCCTCCCCTCCTTCCCCTAAAAAAAAGCAAAAAAAAAAGAAAGAAACTAGCCTGTTATAAAACAGGTTTTAGACAGTTTGTGCTGTAGTGAGTTTTAAGAAAGGAATGGGGCCAGAGAGATAGCATGGAGGTAAGGTGTTTACCTTTCATGCAGAAGGTCATCGGTTCGAATCCCGGTACCCCATATGGTCCCCCGTGCCTGCCAGAAGCAATTTCTGAGCATGGAGACAGGAAAAACCTCTGAGCACTGCCGGGTGTGACCCAAAAACCACAAAAAAAAAAAAAAAAAAAAAGAAGAAAGAAAGAAACAAAGAAGAAAGAAAGGGACTGCAAGCCCTTTAAAAATGAAATTTCAAGGAAGGATATCTTTTTAAAAAAATGCCAACAGAGACTCAAGACAGAAAGAAAGAAAGAAGTTAGAGGAAATCCTCATTTTGCAGACAGAACCAATCAACAAATTGGCTTGTTAAAATGGTTGGGCATTAGGCCATGCCCTGTCACCTTCTAATGGGGACCTTCAGCAGTAATTCAGCCTCAGGTTGTTCAGCTGTCAGATCTAAGCCCATCATAGCCACTCAACACACCTCTGAGGGGCAGTAGGGAAACAAGGGAGGTCGAATTGATCAAAATACTTCCAGAGAAACAAAACTCGACCAATACAAAATGGGGCATTTTTTGAGAAGTAGATTTCATCTGCATAACTTTCTTCTTGGCCCCAGGACTTTCCCAAACCTGATGTTTTACCCTGGGCCCACTCCTGCATGGTGACTGGTGACTTGGTCTCTTGGGATTTATCTCCATTTATAATTCTGCACGTAAACAGCTGGGTATAAAGCAGACACACAAATCAGTTTCCAAGGCCTTATTTTTATCCTCTCTTCTTTTTCTTGAGTGTATCAGAAACTTTCCATTTGCAAACAAAAAGCACTGTGATTTTTCTTTCATTAAAAAAAAAAAAGACCTCAAACTTCCTGGAAACCAAAGTGGGTTATCCATTATTAGGCAAAGGATTCTTCTGGAGATTTCTCAGGAAGGATAAGGGGTTGGTTTGTTACTTATCAAAGGAATATTTGCTGTTGGCCTTAGTATAATAATGTTAATGAGATTATTAGGTGGGGGAGATTTTTAATAAATAATTGATTAGGATTAGAAAGTGCCTTTTCTGCAAATAAACTTCAGAATAATTAATATTCATGGACTCTGTTTGTCAACAGAAAAATGTAAATGAAGAGCCAGTCCCCTCAAGAGACACTTGTCCTGAAGGACATATGTAAGATAAAGGGTTAAAAGAGAGAATAAGGCTGGAATCAGCACCTGGGTCCAGACCCCAGTCTTGTGTCTGACTCTACAACTTTTCACCTCTCTGCACACACATTTTCCAGTCTGTGTCTTTCTGGGAAAGAAACCCTGAAACTCAGATACCAACTGGATTGCAAGGTATGAAGGGCAAGAGGAGGTAAGAGAAAAGGCAACTTGCTGATGCAAAAGCAGTGTACTGAATGTCACTTTTATTTCTTATTTATAATCTCCATGCACACTGTGGATAATAGATGGCACCGCTCATCTGTACTTTAACTTCAAAGCAGAGAAAAGGCATGGATGACAGAGCCAGGAGCAGAGAGACAGAGGTACTAACAACAAGAGGGAAAATGCCTGTTTACGGGATTGCATTTGTTAGCACGCTCTCTTCAGATATTGTTCCCCTGGGAATAGCAGGAATATGTGCAGCGCGAACAATGATTTAACATCTGAAAACGGTACTTAAGGAGTTTCTGTCTGGTAGTAATGTGATGAAGGCTTCTGAAGGGAACCTGGGGACTTCATTTCTTCTATTTATCTATATGTCTCTCTGGTTTTACTCAGAGGTAATTGCATATTTAACCCTTCAAATAGCTTTAACTCTTGAAGTGCCAAGCTTTATAGCCTGCATGAAATGTGCTTTTATCCCAGCAAAGTCTTTGGAATTCTCTAGTCAAAAACTATTTTAGTCTTGATGTAGTGATGGAGAGAGAGAGAGAGAGAGAGAGAGAGAGAGAGAGAGAGAGAGAGAGAGAGAGAGAGAGAAAACAGATAGAAACATAGAACACAGAGCAAATATATAGGGATTAAATTTAGATAAGATACTAAAACTTACTTGCTTGGGAGAAAATTAGTTAAAAATGCCAGTATTGAGAACAAAAACTTGAGGAGTATAGGAGAAAGGAAGCACCAAGCAACCACAATTTAATTTTGATTGATTTCTTCATGGTTTGAACTTAGAACAGAGATGTAGGCATGACAGAGCCAAAATAAAAAAAAATTATAGCTGGACCCCAAATCCAAGAGTATAAATTCGTCTTTTGCCTCAGCAATATGGCTTTCGCAATTAGAAGTCGTTTAGGGAGGCCTGCTTAATAGCTTCTGTGAAACAAATATTAACACAAATTGCATCATTACATCAAAATCCCAAATTCCTCAAAGATGCAAAAATGGTTTTCAGCTAAGCACACTCGAGCAATAAAACAGCTCCTCATCGAAGGAAGTGCACTCGAAGGCAGCCATGAGACTGGATGCGAGCGACTTTCACAGTTTATTTTCATGGTATTTAAATTATGATACCAGTGGGTATTTTTAATTAGTGTGCACTTGTCTACATAAGCCATGTTGGCAAATTTGACTCATTCATACAGTAGTTGCTGTAAAAGAGGCCAGCACAGCCTGCAGGAATTAAAATGAAAAGTTTCTGCAAGCTGTTGTCGCCATGACCATATCTCATTAACTTTAAAAATGGAGATTATTTGCCTGAAAGCTTGATTTGACTAGCAGTAATCAAATATTAGACTCAATGGAGTGCAGGGTGGGGGGAGTGCCATTGTTGTGATATATACCACTAAGTGTTTTGCAGTTCACTTTAAATAGCAGTATAAGATTTTTGTTTTGACAAAAGAGATAGGGAAGAGAAACACAGACATATGGCCTCAAAAGTATTATTAGGATGGTTTTATTTTAGATTAAGACTCATTATTTACTAAGTTTGCCGAAGACAAATACGAATTGCGCTGATTACCAATTCTCTTGTTAAGGAGGCCGCTTAATTATCTGCAGTAGGTTTCCTGCTTGATCAAAGTTTAAGTATTGGAAATAGAACATGTCTCATGATTTCTCTTTTCATTTTTTTTTTCAAATGGTAAATTTGGCCTGCGCCTTAAATATGCACATTGGATTTGTCCCATTGTTTTAACTTCATATCATGAGAAGGTTGCAAAAGTGTGCATAAAAGGAGCCCCAATAGAAGAGCCTTCTTACTTACTCTCTTAAATAGCGTCTTCTTTGAATTAAATATCTGAGCAAAAAAACTTCTTCTTTGCCAGTAATTAAGAAGTCTAATGTTGAAAATCTACCACAGTTACTAAAATATGGTAGTCATGGTTTTAGCTTAGGTCTTGTTTCTTCTTTTCACATGCACAAAGAAACATTTTGTAACGCATACATGTAAGCTGTAAAATAAAGATGCTTTGGGGAGCAGAAAAGGAAAGAGAAAAAGGTGCAGTTAAACAAAAGACCAAAGATAAAGTCTTATGCCTTTTTATGTCTTTGAACTGAGAACATGTTCTGCATTTTACTAAAGGAACATGAGGCTAGAATGTAAGTAACTGGTTTTTGCATTAGGCTCTCCCTGGAGGTAGCAGAAAAATATCATGTCCCTGCATGAAATGCGAATGTGAAATCTACCAGAAAGAAATATTTATGACCATTTTATGCTTGATTAGGCTTGGATGACATCTGTTAGAAGACAGGGACTGGACAAAGAGAGAGATGCTTGGGGGCAAATGTTAACGGAGTTGTTTAGACGGCAGGGCAGAGGCGTCCATTTACTGCCAGGCAAAACACAGGAATTGTGTTAGCAGGAGTACGGCTGACAAGAATCCTCTGTGATGGAGACACTCACAACTGACTCTATAAAATAGTCAAATGTCGCTGTCAGTAGTCCCTGCACTGCCTATGTTTATGAGCTAGTATCTAGGTGAAATCCTAATCTGCTGACTTCCAGGAAGCCAGAATCTTAATAAAGTTGCACAAATGTGACTCAGCTATTAAAAATAAAAAGACCATCTTTGCTTTTTCAGGAGTTTCACTTGCTTCCAACATGCAGACTGAGTAGCACTAGGAAACACTTGCATATCTCTCAGGGGAGAATTAATTATATTACCCACTTGCCTCCCCACACTTCTGTCACCCAACTTTCTTATCTATTTGGGGGAGGAAAAAAGTGGAGGCCCCTTGGTTTCTTAAAAGCACTTCATTACTTTAAACAGTACAAATGTTTGCCAGGAAAAAAAGAAAGAAAAAAGTTTTCAATGCTGGCAAACATTTTATCAATTGTTAAACATTTTAGTATTAAAGTGAGTGCAGTTTTGTTGGGAGAAAATGGCTCTAGGAAGAGTGGAGGTATGAGCTGTTAGTTCTTTCTGGTTCTTTTCCCAGCTTCTTTTCCTGTAAATTTTCTCTGTCTGGAATGCTGATGGGAAATGTTATTTTGTTTTTGTTTGCAGCAGTTCTGTTGTTTTGATTTTGTCTGAGTGGTATGGAAAACAGTACGTCACTTAGAGTGGGTGTTTTGTCTACCGGCCATTTGGCCATTGCGCATATATTTCTCATACTTATTACATGATGACAAGGGAACCGAAAAGGCACAATTTTCCAGTTGAATTTTTCTTTCCAGTTTAATAATAGTGAAAAAAGAAAACAAAGTTAATAGATTTAGCAGTTTGATGGTACTCAGGATGTGCGAGCTGCCTGTAAAAATTTTGTGTTTTTGGTTTGTTTCGTTCCTTGTGGTTAAGAAAGTATTTAGGCGAAGGTCAAATTAAAGCATCTATCAGATTCTATAATCAACTGCCTGTGGATAGCATTTCACATTTTGCATAGAATTATTAAATGCTAAAATTTAAGAAAGAATATTCATAAAACGGGCCCGGAGAGATGGCACAGCGGCGTTTGCCTTGCAAGCAGCCGATCCAGGACCAAAGGTGGTTGGTTCGAAACCTGGTGTCCCATATGGTCCCCTGTGCCTGCCAGGAGCTATTTCTGAGCAGACAGCCAGGAGTAACCCCTGAGCACCGCCGGGTGTGGCCCAACCCCCCCCCCAAAAAAAAGAATATTCATAAAACAATGATAAACAGTCTTCACATCATCCCCATGATTAGCTTGAGGTAGTCTTGCCCTGATTTTAGGCCATATGCAACCTACCCTTTACCAATAAATGTATTTTAATTAAAATGAATCTAAATGAAATTTGGATGAAAACCCAGAATACAAATCTCAAAGAATAACTTAAGGCTGTTTACTGGCTCAGTTTGGACATGCATTATCTGAAATCATTCTCCACATTTGCAATGTTAAGGAACATATTGCATGAGTGTAGAAGTTAGCTCTAAAAGTAAGTAATTTTTGATGTAGTACAAAAAATATAAAATAGAAACGATGATTAATTTTTCAATTTCTCACTGCAGATATCTAATCATTGTACCCCTGGACTGCCAAAGGCTTCCATTAAAGATTTAAAATGCAGGAGGAAGGTAGAATCCAAAAGATGGGGTTTGGGATTAAATAATATAAAATAACTGCAGGGCAGTGGAGAAGTCAAAGCTATTGGCACAAGAAGCACTTTCTCTCGGACTTTTTAGGGTCTATTTAAAATATTGACACAGTGTCAAAGATGTGATACTAGTAAAATTATAACAATGATTAAATTATGAAAACATGGTTTTGTCTTTCAGACCTTAGCTCCTACCGATTAATAATAACAACAACAACAGCCAATGCTCAGATGTGGTCTGTGGAAATTCACAGGATTGTTCTTATGCTTTCAGTATTGGCTCCCTGTTAAAGGATTTTTGTCTGCAATATATATGTTGCTTCATCCTCGAATTTTAGTCTTGAGTAAATGCAGTGTTTGGGGGTCACCTGTGTATATACAGCACGATTTTCTTCAAACCAGAGAACTTTTATAATCCTCTACGAGAAGGGACATCACCACCTCAGTATATAAAAGCTGTCAGTAAGGTCCAACCGGGCTTCTCCCAGCTTCGCTGTGCTGTCTTTATCACTTTGCTCAGTTCCACATAATAACATCTTCATCTGAGATTGCTGTGGCACAGGGGAACTACATTTGTTGATCAAATTTGGCTGGATAACACTGTGATCTCGTATCCTGAAGTGCGGAGATGTGCCTGGAATATGTAAGTGCAAAGCTGGCCTCTTGATTGATTGATTCTGCCTGTCACAGAACAAGATAACCGGATCAGTAAATACTCTGTGCACTTCAACATCATCTCCACAATCAAAAGTGAGGGCATCATGGGGCTGGAAAAGACCGGGGCATGATGGGAATACACACATTTCAGAATGGTAGTCAGGAACACACAAGTGCATATGCACTCAGTTACACACACACACACACACACACACACACACACACACACACACACACACACACTCACATGGATAAAATTCTTTGTGTGTGGTTTCTTAGAAGAGAGCAGCATAAAGGAGGGTATTTTCTGTGTGTTTAGAATGCTTCCTGGTTATAAAAGTTGAGTTTATTTGCAGCTGTCATCTTGGAGGTGTTCAGCATTTATCAGAAAAAGTTGTTATTCAAGTTTTGTTTACAGAGGAGATTTAGAATGCAGATTAGGGAAATGGAGCTGGATAAGAGGTCAGTAGTGGTCTTCAAGCACAAAAGGAGCTTGCACCCAAGATTTGCTCCTATTAAAATAAACTTTTTGTTTAAACAGATGGGCCAAACACATGTAAACAAGTTGTTTAAACTTTTACTAAATTCCCAGGGAGTGCCTTTCAAAATTAGCATGGTTTGCCAAATTCGGTGTTCAATTACTTGGAGTTCAAGGAAAGTTTAAGGAATGGAACTCTATGAATCTTGGGGAGATGGAGCCAGGACTAACCACCTTGTGTCATACAATATGCATGTTGCCTTGATGGGCTTCTCGGTGACACTTGTCAGTTTCTCGCCTCGGTTGCCTTTTCTTACTCATTTCCACTCAAAAGACTAAGTTCTTTCAAGGCAAGGTCTGTCTTTGTGTCTATGTTTATGCTCCTCAATGCAGTACATTTCCCTGTGTAGCATGTGATAGCAACTGAAGTAAACTAGTGGTTGTGCTTTTTTTGTTTGTTTGTTTTGGGGCCACACTCAGCGGCACTCAGGAGCTACTCCTGGCTATGCACTCAGAAATTGCTCCTGGCAGACTCAGGGGACCATATGGGATGCTGGGAATCAAAGTCCGTCCCAGGTCAACCACTTGCAAGGCAAATGCCCTACCGCTGTGCTATTTCTGCGGCCCCTGTGCTCCATTTCATTTTTTTTTCTCAAATTAGAATCTCTCTTATGTTCTTACTTAAAAGTCATTTTTTTTTTTTTTTTTTTTTTTGGTTTTTGGGTCACACCTGGCAGTGCTCAGGGGTTATTCCTGGCTCCAGGCTCAGAAATTGCTCCTGGCAGGCACAGGGGACCATATGGGGCGCCGGGATTCGAACCGATGACCTCCTGCATGAAAGGCAAACGCCTTACCTCCATGCTATCTCTCCGGCCCCAAAAGTCATTTTTAGGGCGGGAAGAGTTGTGGTGGGGAGAGAACTTAGTTGTTTATAGTCAAGCAGTTAAAGCCGTCTACTTTTCTCCTGTTTGATGCTTACAGTGAGAGACTGAGTTCAGCTCATCATACAAGTTGCTTCTTTTATTGCCAGCTGCACAGTTACTTGAAGGTAACTTTGCTTCTAGTGTGAAAATGTAAATTATCAGGGAAAAAATTGCCCCAGACCAGTGACTGATGGGCCTAATTGTCTGATCACCTATGGGTTTTACAGATAATCCAAATGGTTCTTGGCATTTCACATGGCCTTCTGCTTGCTCTCTGTGGTGAGTAAGGCATGACCTTGTTCTAGGCTTCTGTTGTTCTAGGATTTCCTGTTGGGTTTTTGTTGTTGTTGTTTTTCTTTCCTGTTTTGTTTGGCTGGGATCAATATTTAACCTTCTTTCTTCATCATTGGCCTACCTGAATCTTACATCAGAAAATTTATGTCTGGGGCCAGAGCAGTGGCGCAAGCAGTAGGGCATTTGCCTTGCACATGCTAACCTAGGACAGACCAACGTTCGATCCCCCAGCATTCCATATAGTCCCCCAAGCCAGGAGCGATTTCTGAGTGCATAGCCAGGAATAACCATTAAGTGTCACCAGGTGTAGCCCCAAAACAAATAAAAACAAAACAAAACAAAAAACTTATGTCTGGAGACATTTCTGTCATGGAAGGTAAAAAATCAGTTAAAATAAATATTTTAATAAGATTTTTTTAAAAAATAAAACAGCACAATCACTTATTATACTTGTGAAAAAACCTATTAACCACTTTTGAAATGTCGGTAGTCCTTTGTGACTTACTTATTTTTTATTTGAAATAATTAAGAAGGCCTTTTGGCAAAATTGGCCTCCTTTCTTAATTTTTTTGAATATAAAGAAAGCTGAAATGAGTTTAATGTTCTTTAAACAAAAAAGTGTGAAGAACTGATGATTTTACAGAAGTCATTCTGGGAAATAGGTTTTAATTAAAAATAAAACAAGAGTGGCATTCCCTTTCAATTTGGTGAATGCTATTCCTAGTAACGTTTTATAAAATCATTTTCTTTTCAGGGTGTGTTTTATTTCCTTTCCATCTCTTTCAGGAAAGAGAAAGTGTTTTATTGGATATTTTTGTTTCAGTTCTTGTTTCCATTATTTTTGCCAAAATTCATGGGAGTTCACTTTCCATTTAAATGCCTGAAATAGTCCTTGAAGAATCTACATTTGGGAACAACTAGGAAAAAAGCTATGCAAATTGATTTAAGGGAGAAAAATAGTTGTTACTCTAGTCAACTTAACCACTCACTCTTTCCATTACTTTATAATTTTGGAGAGCAAACCATTTCAAGCTAATGGGCTAGAAGTGGCTACGGGCATGAGCTGGAAGTTCAGAGTTGTTTGTTGCATGATAAAGCATGTTAGTTTTCTAGTTTCAAGTTTTCATAGTTTTCGAGTTTCTAGTAGAGGGAAAACATATCTCAAGAGAGTAATTGGTTGATTTATAGTAAAGAAACCCTAAAAGTTTCTTTAAGAAAAAAAGATGGTGGGGCCGGAGAGATAGCATGGATGTAAGGCGTTTTTGCCCTTCATGCAGAAGGTCATCCGTTCGAATCCCGGCGTCCCATATGGTCCCCCGTGCCTGCCAGGAGCAATTTCTTAGCAGACAGCCAGGAGTAACCCCTGAGCACTGCTGGGTGTGACCCAAAAACCACAAAATAAATAAATTTAAAAAATGGGCTGGAGCCATAGCACAGTGTTTGCCATATAAGCAGCAGACCAGGAATGGACCCAGGCTTCGATCCCCATCCCCAACATCCCTTATGATCCCCCGAGCCTTCCAGGAGTGCTTTCTGAGTGCAGAGCCAGGAGGAACCCCTGAGCACCACCAGGTGTGGCCCTAAAAACAAACAAACAAACAAACAAACAAACAAAAAACCCTCTTTCTTCTTTTTTTTCCCCTCTTTCTTCTGTTATGAATTGGACTTGAATGATTTTGGTGAGAACTATTTCTCAGTTGGGGAACAGGCATTCTATATACTAATTCTATAATTTCGGGAAATAAATATTTAGTAGTTTTTCTTATGACATCCACTGTTTCTAGCAGAGAAGTCTTTTGTTCTCCTTCAGAATCAACTACTCTTTCCTTGCTCTAAATTCAGCACTCTAGGTTTGTAGGTAGAATTCATGTGTATTTCTAGTCCTTATAGGGAACAAAAAATTATTTGAGATGGGCTAACTCTTTACCTTTGAGCCAAGCCTGCATGTTTTTTTTATTTTGGAGTTGAGCTGATGTTATGGGATTTATCTCTCTCTGTATGGAACTTTATAAACAGAATCATGTTTGGCCAGGCAGTCATTTGAACCTTGATCCACCCACAGTTACCATGGAAAGGAAGAGAGAACCCCTTCTCAGTACTATCTGTAGGCTGCTTCCTAATATTTCTATTGTCTTGGGAGAAAACTTGAAAAGTTTTTGATTAAAAATAGGCAAATGTATGGCCTTTATGAAAATTCTGCAGCTCCAAACCGTGAGACTTGTTTATTTTGGCTGGTCTCTGTGGCAAGACTGACATATTTATGTAAAAAGCTCATATTTAGTACTTAGCTTGGAATTTTATACATATGAACAATAAATTGTCCAGAACAGAAGATTTTGCTGTTGTTGTTTTCCTTACTTCTCTTGAAATGTGAAGAAACATAGAGTAGACAAGTTTTAACTTGATCAACTCCATGTTTGGCCACCAGAACTTGTAAATATTGAGATTCGTTGATAATGCTATAGAGGTTGGGCATTAAAGAACCACCACATTTGCTCTGCAAGAGAGTGCATAAGTTTTTTTCACCATTGGAGGAAAGCTTATGTACAGTAGTCTGTTTGTCCTGCATTTCAACCAGTCACAGCCAGAAAAGCAGTTGTCTCCTACATATTTCAAACAGATGCTAAGGGATAGAAAGTGGTGGCTAGAATTCACAGCAATAAAATCCTGCTCTCCAAGTTCCCTTGAAGGAAGTGAACTCATAAAAGTTTTGCTGCTGACTTATTTGTCCAGTCCTTTGAAGCATTTAATGTTAATTTAGCTGGCAAATCATGGACACCTAGATTTTTCATTGAAGGTCCTATTAAAAACATTTCCTGGGTGTGCCTGGAAGCAAGGATTCTAGAAGAATGTCTTCTAATTGTACTTTTCATGTACGTTGTGTTTGTGAAAGATGATTATGTATGTATATATGTGTACAAATGTGTTAATGTATACACACATATATTTTTTCAGTATATACTTATATGTGCAGATATAGATATAGATAATATAAAAAACACAATTTAGCTCAACATAGTGTACTTCCCCATATCTTTGCTGTGCATCCACACAACTTATAGGGAGAAATGGCCTGATGTAGTTGGAGGACTGATGACAGTAGTATCTGGAATAATAAATGCTACCAAGTCAATTTTATGAAAAATAAAAAATACAAGTGGAAAGATCTATCCTAAACTGCCATGTCCTGTAACTGGAATATTAGTGACATGGTCTTCTATTTCATCAATCACTGGGCTCTGATTCCTTGACAGTTGTAAATAAAAGAACACTTTTATGTCCCTAGTCAGCTTTTGGGGTCTTTGTGCTTCTACTGGTACATATCTACAAACTGCTTAGAAGTGGCTGGCATTTTCCCTAAGTATCTAAAATAGCTGTGTGCTTTCTCTTCACCTCCTCTCAAGTTCTTTACAGCTTCAACACTAACAAATGTATTCCTTTAAGAGAGCTCAGCAAAGTCTTCAAAGAAGAAAAGAAGGGAGAAATTAATGGTTGGTGGGTTTTTTTTTGTTTTCTTTTTTTGTTTGTTTGTTTGTTTTCTTTTTTGCTTTTGTTTTTGCTTTTGGGCCACAGCAGGTGCTCAGGGGGTTACTCCTGAATCTGCTGCACTCAAGGGTCATTCCTGGCAGTCCTGGGGAAGAGGGGAGGTCATATGGGATGTCAGGGATGGAACCCAGATGTGTGAAAGGCAAGTACCCTACCTGCTGTGTATCTCTTCTACTCTGAAATGGTTTTGTGTGTGTGTGTGTGTGTGTGTGTGTGTGTGTGTGTGTGTGTAAGACCTGTAGGTGCAAAGTGTATGGTCATTCAACCAGCATTAGCTAGTTCTAAGTTCTACTTAGAAAAGACTCTAAAAGTAGTTCTCACCACAGATCAGGTCTCAGTTCCTCATTGGGTTTTTGTCACTGCATGTATCTTTAGCTCAAGTGATCTTTGATGGATTTGATGATAAACTGTCTTTTGTCAATTGAATGTAAATTCCAACAAGATAAGAACTTCCCTTGCGTTCTTCACTGTATCTAGTGGTTGACATGAAGAAGGAACTCAATAAATAGTGAATTAAAATGGGCAATTATTCCCCAAATATCAACCATCTTAATGTTAGACATCTTAATGGGACTGGCTCCTCCTTCAGTTGGAATAAAACTTTCGAAAGGATCATATTGATAATGCTTGATTTGAAGGACATGTAAAAACAAAGGCTGTGGGAAGCAATGGTTAATCAAAATTCCAGGCTAGTATTTAGCTGCATTTGTCCTAATATTTTGGCCAGGTTTCAGTTAGCTTAAGTATCTCTTATACCCTATAATTTAGTATACAGTTCCAGCTTTCCAAATAATGGCTTGCTAATGGTAAATGTTGTTTAACTTTCTAATTCAGGGGAGGGAGCTACCTGTTCAGCAGAATTTTTAAAATTGTAAGTGATGATTGAAACCAGGTTAAAAAGCACTTAAGGTACATTTGACTTTATGTTTGGAGTCTACGTGGATGGGCCAATATCTCATTACTCTTTTTAAATTTGAACATAAATGGCAGGTTAGGATTTTTCTAAATTGGTCAAGAACTCAAACTTGTCTTTACTTAGAAAGCTTTTCCCATCTGGGTAAATATGCATCATTTTTTAGTTACTCTAATCTGAAAAACTGACTCAGTTTCTCTCTACTGCCTTCACTTATAGGCAGCTCTTGATTTATGTAGAAGTCATGGCAGCCATTGGTTGCTTCCATAAGGTCTGATTCTATTGGGTAAAACTAAAAAGACCATTAGCATCTAGTTTATCTCTGACCACTGCTCTTATTTATTATACTCGACATTTTCTAATGTCCAACTCTGATCTCTTAGTTCTCTTGCTCTCTTTTCCCTATTCAACTGAGTATTAATTCTTAGCTTGGTGAGTGGAGGATGGGCTAAAAATGGCTGCACTTTGTGTGCTGCTTCTTTTATCTGGAAGTAGAGTTGAATGCTCCCCCCCTCTTGTTTGCTTCGGGCAGCCGCCTCTTCACTTGCTTTGAACAGACAAGTGCAGCGGGATTGACAGTGTGCCTGATTCTGGCCTGACGGCTTTTTCCTTCATTCTTGGAACACACTTGACATGTAAGGAAGCTCAGGCAAGACTGCTGGAAGGCTTTTCTGGGTGGAGTAATGCTCACCTGCAAAAGAATCAAGGTACCCACATCTCAGAAGGTCAGACTGGATCCCAGTGAAATTTAAATACATAGGTGTCCCCCACCAAAGCAAAATCACCCAGATAAATCTATAATGTTGAAAATTATTTTTGCTATAACCTAGATTTGAAGGGGGAAAGTATGTACAACTGAAACAGAATCCCTGAAAAATCAAGCATCAATTAACTCTCCCTTCATTTTGTTGGTTTTTGGGGGCTACACCAGTGTTGCTTGCACTACTCCTGGTTTAGGGTTTAGTGGTCTCCTGATTTAAATCTGGGCTTACTTCAGGCAAAGAATTTACTTGAATAGTTGAGGTCTTTCTCCAGCCCTATTTTTTTACTCTCTACTTTCTTAAATCTTTGAAAAATATCAACCAAATTTGACCCTAAAGCTCACAAAAATGATCAGTATTTCCCTTTGCTTATGTCTTTCTTATACTTCTTAATTTCTACCTGTTCTAGTTCCTTGAGATTACTCATCTTCCTCTTTAATCTGTCCCAGGCCTCTTGACTTGTTAGCATATGATGTCTCTTAGACCTTCCTGCTTTTGGCTCTCTGGATTGGATAAGGGAGATGAAACTATGGACAAATAGAAATCTCTAAATTAAGCTCTCTCCTTACCTTAATAGCCATACTTGTAAAAATTACCTCGCTGATTTCTTAGTTTTTAATATTCTAGAGCCAAGCTGGTCACTAGAATATCTGGGTAGGATATTTACTTTGATGCAGCCAACCCAGGTTCAATACCCAGGATCCCATATTGTTACTCAAGCACCACCAAAAGTTATTACTGAGTGCAGAACCAGGAGCAATCCCTGAGCACAAAAGGGTGTGCTGAAAACAAAAATAAGGATGATTTATATGCATTATCACTTCCTCTAGCAATTAACCAGAGTATCTGTAACTGTTGAATAGTTCGTAGCAAAGTTGAGGAACTGACTTTTTAACTGTATTTAACCATAATTAAATAGCCATCATGGCTAGTGGCTATCATTGACAGATTAGGTTCTAGAACTCTGTGTGATTGAAGTGGAAGTACCTATTTCACTTAATGTCCACTAAATATTCAGAAGTTGATTTTAGTTTTGTTTTGTTTTTGTTTGGGACCACATCCAGTAGTGCTCAGGGCTTACTCATGTCTTTATGCTCAGGAATCACTCCTGGCATTGCTTGGGGACCACATGGGGTATTATTGATTGATCCCAGTATAGTATCTGTTGTACTATCACTTGGATCAGCAGTTTATTTATTTAGAAAAAATTCTATTTTACTTATTTGGAGGTGGGATGTGATACGGAGCTAATGGTTCTCAGGCTGTTCCTGACTCTATGCTCAAGAGTAAACCCTGGTGGTGCTTGGAAGACCACATATATTGTACAGGGAATTTGAATCAGAATTTGTGGGATGTGAAAGCAAGAACTTTTCTTCTATTTTTATCTCTCCAGTCTTCAGCACTTGATTTCCGCAAGATGAAGACAACTTATTCTTTAGGATTGCTTTCCAGGGCCACAGATACATATGACCCAGTGGTCTTATATTACCTGGTTTCTGACCTCCTTTTTCTTATCTTAAATATGATTCAGCTTTTTGAATTCTCACCTTTGCTTAAAGTCAGAACCGAACCCACTTTTGTCTAGGAGTGTAAACCATATACTACTTTTGATCACAGCCAAGACAGAGACCTACAGCCTAGTGAGGAGTTGAAATTTTTTTTAATAAAACCTCAATAAGCCCTACTTGGTAAAAATACATACACAGCAGTGTCAATTGAAAACCAGCCGGGTGGCAAGTGCAGTGCAGCGTACCAGGAATGGAGCTGCCTTCGGCCTTTTGGATGATTGGGGACACAGTAGAGATATTGTGAAATTATCTTTTTTATTGGTTCTTGAGCTTTCTGCAAAATACTTCTTGAAAGTAGTAAAGAAATTCCTGATTTTCTGCTTAAAGTTCAGCTACAGGCATGCCAGTTGTATATTCAACCTATAATTGAGCAGAATCTCAATTGTTGTGTCTCACATTTGGGCTTATTTTCCTCCTCAACATAATTATGTTAATTGGGATTTTTTTAATCTTATATTTATATGATTTAAAAATCATAGATGCAACTTATCCCTTTTGTTGCATTATGAAAGAATGTACATTTCTGTGGATCTTGCTAGATCCTAATTTTTATTTATTTATTTTTAGTTTTTGGATCACATCTGGTGATGTTCAGGGATTACCCTAATTCCTGGGTTCTGCTCTCAGGAATCCCTCCTGGGAGAGCCAGGGAGAACATATGGGATGCCAGAGATAAAACCCAATCACTTTAAATACTATACTGTCTTTCCAACTCCCAGATCTTATTTTTTTTTTAAATCCCACTACTCAGGGCAGAAGATGGAATACTGGTTAAGCTGTAGCATACTCATAAAGCAAAAGCAACCCTAAAGATCAGTTGGTCTTCATTCCACCTCATAATATTTAGTAATTACTACTTATAATCTTATAACTGGGGGAATGAGATATTAGTGTTAAAAAGTCTCTAAGAAAAGAAATTCTATGTGCTGGGTATGTGTCTCATAGGCTGAGTGGTAGAGCACTTATTTCTCTTCATGAGCCCCTGGGTTTGATTTCCACCACACACCCCAGAAAGAAAAATAATAATCACGAAAGTAGACCTGTGCCTCTCTGACTTTATTCTTATCTCCTACTCAATTTAAGACAATGTCTTCTGTCCTCTCTGGTTAGATAAGGTAACTTATTGGCTCTTCTTTGTAATATACCCATCCTACACTTAAAGGCAGTTATTAAGTCACCCCGAGTCTTCTCCTTTTATGGATTATGGTAGGCTAAACTATCATAACCCTTTTAACCTATCTTCTTCCATCCTCTTAATCATTTTACTTGCTTTCTCTGGATCATCTCCAACCTTTTATAGTTTTCCAAAAACATGAAATACGTCATTCCAAATTTCCACTCAGAGTGATGGACCCAGTAGCCTTCCAATTTGGTGGCACTCTACAACTGTTTATTCCCCAATTCAAGCTATCCTTTCCTCACTTACCATGTACAAATTTGTGATAATTATTCACATCTTGGAAGAGTATAGTCTGTGATTTACATGAGAAATCCAGATGTCAGCAGACTTTATGTTATAATCCTGTGTTTTTATTTTAGTCTACAGTACGTTTTATGTTTTTATTTCCTTGCTTATTATTAACTTTTCACATGCATTTAGTATTATATTAGTGTCAGTTTTTGAACCTATCAGGTTCAATATTTGTCTGCTTTGTAGAAAGGTCATCATTTTCAGCCATGTTAATATACATTCAAACATTGTTCTAATGTTTTCTGGAGATGAAAAATATTTAGCACACACACACATATATTTGTTTATATAGTGCTAACTGAAATTGCCATGTTATCCCCAACATGTCCAGAACTTTCTTATTCTTTGCCATTTTACCTACCACCAACACCTGCACTCCCAGCTTTGGGTACCACCAAATATAGACTGTTCTGTTTTTTTTTTTTGTTTTTTTTTTTTTTTTTTGGTTTTTGGGCCACACCAGGTAACGCTCAGGGGTTACTCCTGGCTATGCGCTCAGAAGTCGCTCCTGGCTTGGGGGACCATATGGGACACCAGGGGATCGAACCTCGGTCCGTCCAAGGCTAGCGCAGGCAAGGCAGGCACCTTACCTCTTGCGCCACCGCCCGGCCCCAACTGTTCTGTTTAATGAGGCCTTTTTTCACCCTTATACTATTTATGTGATCTTGTTTTGTAAAAGAAGATAATTTTTTTTACTTCCAAGACTTTATATGTAGTTACGGTCAGGTTATGTGGGGGTAGCACAAAGGAGTATATGCTAATAACCAAGCTCTGGTTAACTTTGGGTCCTGCGTCTCTTCCCTCAGTCTTTGCTGATTGCACTGTTCATCCACACCTTTAGTGTGAATAGGTCAGAACAGATAGCTCAAGGAGCCTCCTGGTTTTATCTGGACCAGGTCTCTCTTAGCCACTCTGTCAATCACTCCATCTCTTCCATGCAAATTCTTTAACTCTGCAATTGCTATTCTTTTTTCTCTTTAAAAAATTTTTTTAACTTTATTTATTTATTTATTGATTAATTGGTTGATTGGTTGTTGGGCCACACCCAACTGTGCTCAGGGGTTTCTCCTGGCTTTGCACTCAGAAATCCCCCCTGGCAGGTTGGAGACGATATGGGTCCTGGGAATTGAACCGGGTCCCTCCCACCTCTACAGCATGCAAGGCAAATTTCTTACCACTGTGCTATCTCTCTGGCCCCTGCAATTGCTACTTTTGCTCATTTTATTAATCACTTAATTCTTTGTTCAAGAATTAAAAGAAGGAGCCGGAGAGATAGCATGGAGGTAATGCATTTGCCTTGCATGCAGAAGGTCAGTGGTTCAAATCTTGGCATCCTATATGGTCCCCTGAGCCTGCCAGGAACGATTTCTGAGCATAGAGCCAGGAGTAACCCCTGAGCGCTGCCGGGTGTGACCCAAAAACAAAAACAAAACAAAACGAAAAACAAGAATTAAAAGAAGTTTGATGAGGACAATGAATGCCCATTATCTTAACTGAAGTTTGCATCACTGGTACATAGATAGCAAAGGCCTCTTGATGGAAGGCAGGGATGAAATGGATTTGATTTTAGAAGATGAATGCTCTTTCAGTGTTCTTGTCTGACAATTTTCACTGATTCTCGATGTAATGTTGGATGTTGCACTTGCTAATAATTTCTGGCCCTCTTCCGCTCCTATTTAATGAAGAGCTGAAAATAGTGTTTCTCAAACTTTTTCTGACCATGGCCCCTTTCAACCTCATTTTCTTCCTGTGGCCTCCTGTCCTATAAGTTGGCACCTAGTCTCATGCTATGGACCTCCCTGATGTGATTTTTACCATATGGCTCCCAGTTGAGAAATGCTGTTTTTCAGAATGTATTTTGAAATAAATTGGTAGCATTTGTTTCTATTGAAGATTTACTCAGAATGCTGCCTTACCTTTCTTGTATTTTGATATGCCTTTTTCCCTAAGCTTAAGATGTTCTTTGGTAGGCCAGTAGCCAGAGATGAGGTATTCAGAGAATGTTTCCAGTTAAGCTTGGGGGTTTCTTTGGGAAGTGTGGGATTGCTCCTAGAGATACTCAGGAAAATATGTGGATTGAACCAAGGAAAGTCACATGCAAGGCCAACACCTTGATCTCTGGGTTCTAGGGTTGGAGCCACATACACAATGATCCAGACCCCTAGATCTATTTATACTTGTTTATAGGGCTACACCGTGCCATGCTCAGTGATAACTTCTGGTTCTGCATACAGGATTTACTCCTGGCAAGCTTGGAGGACCAAATGGGATGCCGACAATCAAACCAAGTGCAAGTTCCCTACCTGCTGTACTCTCTCTCCAGCCCCACAACATTTAGTATTTACCCCAACTCCTTCTCTGGGTTTTATATTCCAACACTGCAAAACATATTTAAAAAATTTTACCTAGAAGTAGGCTGGAGAGATAATACAGTTGTGTGTGTGTGTGTGTGTGTGTGTGTGTGTGTGTGTGTGTGTGTGTGTGTGACAATTATACATATGGCCAACTCAGACTTGATCCCTGGCACCACATATAGCTCCATGAATCCTGCCAGGAGTGATCCTGAGCACTCTCAGGCCCCCAAAATAAACAAAACAAATTTCTATCTGAACTGGGATTCTGGCTCAGTGATGAGGTATAAGTGTATACTGTTCATATAAGATCCTGGGTTTAATCCTTTGTCTGCAATTACTAAAACAGAAAAATACAAGTGGCTGAGAGGTAAACAGGATTTAAGATGCCTGTCTTGTATGCAGCTAACCTCAGTTCTATTTCTGGCACCTGAGCACCATCAGGAGTGATCCTGATGTGCAGAGTAAGCCTTAAGTACTGTCAGGTGTGGCCACAAAGCAAAACAAAAAAGATAAAACTAAAAGTCTACCTATTCACTTGATTGTTTTGGGTTTAGTTTTTTTGTTTTGGTCCACACTACCTGTGCTTCCACTCCTGGGGGAGCTGGCAGCCAAATGTGGTACTAGAGATGAAACCTGAATCAACCTTAAGCAAGGCAAGCACTTACCCCTTACCCCCATCCTCTCTTTCTGTCCCCAAAGCTCAGTTTTTCTTGTATCAAGTTGTGCTCAGTGTTCACCTATTCCCTTCTTTTTAGACTTAACTAGCCAGTATCTCCTACTCTTAATTGGCTAGCACCTCCCACACTTGCTTGGTCAATCTCTCTTGATTTGCCCAAGATGGCAAACAAAACCTTAGGTTGTCTCCATTGACTTGAGCATCATCCCAAGGAGGCTTCCCTATTTCCTGTTCCCCAAGGCTGCCTTCTGGGTAGAAAAGCAAATCAGAACCATAATCCTCTATGCCCATTTTATAAAGTCTGCATTTTATACTGACCTCCTACACTGAAATCAGATTTATCTGAACAGGATTAAATTACTAATCATACTCTCTCTTCTGCTTGTTCCAAAAGAGCTTCTCCTGTACTTTCTTTTCCACACTGACCACCTTCCCAGTAGTGTCCTAAACTCTCTATGCCTCTACAAACACTGACCACATATGTGCCCCAAATCCTTCTCTTTCCTCCCTCATTTATTGGTCTTTTTCTCAAGGTTCAGTTCAACTTGCTCATTTTGGAAAAGTCTCTACACTTATCTCTGCCTCAAGGTGTCATACTCTCCAGCTTCCATTCCCACATTGTGGCAGGTGGCAGACTTTTACATCAGGAGGCCTGGGTAAGGGTCTGGAAAGATCTTTACCTTGTTGTGCCCAGTGTTGGATACTGATCTAAGGTGCTGAGTGAAGGAAGAAAAATGGGGATGCAGAGAAGGCAGGAGGAAGGAGATCCATTTCTTCTTCCTACATTTTTGATTCACAGAATCCCCAGGTTATTCACTCATAGTTTATTTAGAGTCTTTTCTGGAACTGATTTCATTTCCTTTTTCAGATATATTTTGCTCTCCATGAGCATTTAATCAGTCAACAATCCTCTTGGTTCTTGACAACATTAAATGTTCCTCTCTAAACTGCGTACCTCGCTGCAGGAGAGATTGCTACCAGCCAGAAGTAATTGAGATGCCCAACTGAGCCTCACCTCACCAAAGAATTTCATGACCAAGCTATTTTTTATTTAACAAAGTTCTTGTTTTTTGTTGATAGTCCACAAACCCAGAAAAAAATTTATCCATGTGCCCTATGGTCCCTTGCACCATGGACTATGTTCTCTTGGACTTCTGTCTCTTGAATGGTGTTTTTCCTGAAGTCAAGAAAGAATGGTAGGACTGAAGGGATAACATACCAATAGGGAGGGACCAGAGTGATAGCACATCTGCAGGGCATTTGCCTTAAATGCAGGACAGTGGTTCAAATCCTGGCATCCCATATGGTCCCCCCGAGCCTGCCAGGAGCAATTTCTGAGCGTAGAGCCAGGAGTAATCCCTGAATGCTGCCAGGTATAACCCAAAAACAAACAAACAAAAAAATCTAACAAAATACAATAGGGAAAACACTTGCACTTGGCTTGCACATAACTAATCTGAGTTCTAGCTTCAGTATCATATGATATCTCTGAGCAGAGACCTTGAACTAAGTCTTAAGCACTGTTTGTGTAAATCCCACCACCCAAAAAAAGGGAAAGAAAATAAAGGAAAAAGAATGGGTGCATGGATTTGTAAAAAGTGACCCCACTGTTCATGAGACTGAGTGTTCTTCACTAGCAGTAAGAATGATCTCCTGGGTCTTTGAAGGTAAGAACAGGGATGATATAGTTTAATGGGAATTGTGACAACAACCTTGAATCTAAATCACAGGACTGCCAGGTGAGAAAGCTTAGATGTAGCTATCAAATGGTACACAGAATTTTTTTCAGGATTGGTTAGCATGAGTTGTCATTACAGAGAACTGCTGTTAGCACTAACATCTCCTGTATTTCAGCCCCAGGTCCCATGACTACTGTATTGAGCACTGGAAATAGAACTAGTCCAAATTGAAAGGTGCTCCAAGTGGAAAATACACACCAACAACAGACTTGGTGCTTTTCAACTATATCTCAATTTTATATTGATTTAGATCTCATTTTATGTTAAATAAGATTTGAAGTAGCAGTATTTTAGAAATGAATTTATGTTGCCAGTTTTGTTTTAACTTGGCAGGGATTGAGATGTTAGACCATACCTGGTGGTGTTCAGGGCTTAAAGTGTGACTGCTAAAAATGTTTTAAGTTGAACTCGGAGAGGCAATACATTGTGTTCGTTACTTGTCCTACATGTAGTGGGCCCAGAATCAATTGCTGCTACCCATATGGCCTCCGAGTTTGCTAAAAGTGATCCCAGAGTGTAGAACCAAAAGTAAGTCCTTAGCACAACAAGGTGTGGGGAAATAACAATAACAAAATATATGTAGATTTAAAAAATTTTTTTTTTAAGTTACATGCACACAACTTGTATTTTCTCTTGAACAACACTATGTGAAAGAGTTAAAATTGCTTTTTAGGGGGCTGCATGATAACACAGTAGTAGGGCATTTGCTTTGCATGAGGGCCTACGTGGGTTTGATTCCTGGCATCTCATATGGTTTCCTGAGCATTCCAGGAGTGATTTCTGAGTGCAGCTCCAGAAATAACTCCTCTGTGCCACCGGATGTGGTGCAAACCTCCTCCAAAACATTGTTTTTCAAACTAAACTCTAAGCATTGCTTAATTTCTTTGTATGTTGCAGGCCTAATTACTTTTTATGCAATAAGGGTTATTCTTTATTTATTTATTTTACTTTGGCAGCCTACCCAGCAGTGTTCAGGGCTTCCTCCTGGCTCTGGGTTCAGATATCACTCCTAACTCTGCACTCATGAAACCATATTGGGTAGCAGAGATTTAATCCAGATCACCTGCATGCAAAGCAAATGCAATACCCATTGTACTACCACTCTGACTCCAAGAATTACCATTTAAAATGCCTTTTATGATAAAGGGCTTTGGGCTGAGACAAACCTGTTTCCATCCTAGTTCTCTTTTGAACTCTGGGCCTCTTTGTTGTCTCGGTATCTTAAAAAGAAACTATGTCCATCTGAATTTGCAGTGGTTAAGCATAGGGCCTTGCAGTGATGCTTCAGTGATATTAGGAAACTTATTATTATAATTTAATGATTGTATTTCTCCCTACATGAGATCACATGTCTCTAAATTTCAAGTCTAAAATGTTGTTGCAAAAAATGTTTTAATTAGGGCCCGGAGAGATAGTACAGTGGCGTTTGCCTTGCAAGCAGCCGATCCAGGACCAATGGTGGTTGGTTCGAATCCCTGTGTCCCATATGGTTCCCCGTGCCTGCCAGGAGCTATTTCTGAGCAGACAGCCAGGAGTAACCCCTGAGCAACGCTGGGTGTGGCCCAAAAACAAAAAACAAAAAAACAAAAAAAAAAAAACAAAAAAACAAAAAATGTTTTAATTAATTATTTTTTTCAATTTGAACACCAGGGTTACCAAATTGTTCACACTACCATATTTTCTGGTGTATAAGACGACCCCCTAATTTTGCAGTTAAAACATAGGTTTAGGCCTATATTCGCTGTATCAGACAGAACGTTCCTGTGCTGCATGTGCTGCATGTGCTGCATGTGTTCCTGTGCTCATGTACCACAGTGAGCCAATCACAACAAGCAAAGGTTCAAAGGTTATACTGTAATAGACTTCCTCTCTGACTCTGGCCAACCTGAGCAGGCTTTTTACAGTGTAGATTCGGGTACAGAACACTCTATAATTTGCATGCATAAAAAGCCTGCTTGGATTGGCTGAGTTAGTCCGAGCAGCCTGGCAGTGATTGGTGTAGGATCGAGTTGGAAAATTCGTTTTGTGGCAATATTCAGACAATTTTCGTTTAGCGGCATATTGAAACATTTTTCGGGGTATACTCCGCGTATAAGACGACCCCTCGATTTTCAGTTACTTTTTTTGTTTCAAAGGTCGCTGGAAAATACGGTATAGTATTTTTCCACAGATAAAGTTATTTGTGATTGAGTTAGTCATTCTCACTCTCCCTGATTCCCTCTTCCCTCCCACCCAGCCTCCCCGCCTGCTTCTGGGACAAAGCATTTTACTTCTCTGTCTCTGTCTCTGTCTCTGTCTCTGTCTCTCTCTCTCTGTCTCTCTCTGTCTCTTTCTCTGTCTCTGTCTCTCTCTCTGTCTCTCTCCCTCTGTCGTGGTTTGCACTACTGTGAATGTTTTGTTGCAAATATTAAAAATTAAAAAAAGAACCACCTCACTCCTAGTCTTGTCAGACTATGCCTGCCCTCTAGCACTAGACTGTGAGAACTTCTTGTTCCCTGAGAGCTTCTTGCTGGCCTTTAGACTTTGCAGGGATTGTTTCATTTGAGCTTCAGAACTATCTGCAGAAGGAGCCTTCTACGCGTACCTATGAGGCATCACCAGCACCAAGGACACTAGGCTAGTCAGTGGTCAACCGGGCTCAGAGCCCAGATATTTTGACTTGAGGGCACACTCTTCATCTCTCCCTAGAATTGCCTATAGTGAAGAAAGCCAAGAATAAATGGACCCATAGCAAAAAATTTCACAATTTTTTTTGTTATCTCTTCTCATAGGCTTTTAGACTATAAACCTAGAATGTTTTCCCTTTGCACATTTTTGGTAGCTATGTACCATGGCTCTGAATAAATCATGACTTCAGAACTTGCCTCACTGAAGGCATTGATCCTGAGGCCCCTTTTATTGTGAATTGGGCTTTAACAAGTCCAAACTAGAATTATCTGGGGCTTGCACTAGGTAAGAAAGTGGATTGTACAAGACCTAGATTATGGCTAGTCTTTTGTTTCGAAGGCCTTGTTTCAGTTATGCATTTCACAAAACAATGTCTGGTACATGTGTCCCCTATGTGAACAGTAGGGGCTCAATAATTGTTATTTATTCATGCTCATGGCAGTGATTCTGAGAGCACACCTTTGGTGAGCAAACATACAGTATTTAAACATCCCTGTCATTCATTCCTGACTTGTTATGTGGATGTGTTGAGCATGCTCTCTCATCATTTATGATACTCTGTTAGAATAATTACCTCTGATTAGAGTGGAACTGGGAATGGGTTGACCTCAACTCTGCTAAAAACCTCTCTTTACCTTACCAGCACACTGACACATCAGCAGACACAACCAGTTCTTCCATTATGGCATCTCTCCCTGTTGTTCCTTGTTTAACCAAAAGAAGGTTTGGTTTTCTTTTCGATTAAGATACTGATACTTCTCTATTGGGGAGAAGTATAGGGGCAGTCTGTGATCAAAGTTCAAAACTTTCCACACATTTGAGGGGTGAAATATCCTTACAGGCTCAGTGCCTGGGCTTGAACGCTGTTAGAAGGAAATAACTCTACACCTGGAAAATATCTTGGAGGAGAGTAAGAAAGGCTGGGATTGATGAAAGCAGAAATAAAATGTTACAGAGACAATGTTCGGTTAAGTTAGCTTCTCTCCTTCCCACCAGCATGTTCATTCCTCCGAACTTGGTTCTGGAGGAGCCAGAAGGACTTAGGAAGCCCTTGAGGAAGTGGGGTTTGGGATCCACAGGTGGAGGTAGGAGGCACCTTCAACAAATGTGCTGCAATAGCCAGGAACACTTCTGTACATTTCATTGTTAAACAGAAAGCAGGATATGCTTATCTAAAGTGACAACAGTTGTAAACACCCAGTCACAAAGTTCAGCATTCTGGTTTGAGGGGGGGCCCCACAGGGGGCTTGAAGGAGGCAGTTGGGACTGGGAATGCCTGCTGTGTGCATGGGTGGGGAAAGGAAAGGGCGGGACTATTTGCTAGGCAGGGCTTGCTGAGTTGTTGAGTGGAGACAAACTTCCGGAAGGTGGCTCTGGCCTTTGCTGAGTGAGACCCAATTAGCAGAAATGTGGATTGAAAACTATCTAAAGCTCACATGATTAGTATCACTGTCGATAGTGTGCCAGGTGCTAAATACTTTTCCTATCTGACCTCATTTCATCTCTGTGACAACCTTATGAAGTAGGTGCCTAAATGCTACTGAGTAATGTGTCATGGTTACTTTTCTTCCTCAAAGCTGTAGACCAGCGTAGTCCAGAGCAAGGGTCTAGGGATGGACTCACCAGCCTGAGCTTCTGTTGTTTCCTGCATAGGCTCAAGAGTCTCCAGTAAAGGAGTCTTTGGAATTTTGGAGCCCCTCTCTTATGGGATCCCCTCACGGACGATGAGAGAATTGCACGTGTGTGTTAGGTTACTAGAGCATGTACAAATTGCCTCTAGCTTAGCAGCTCAGAGCAGTCTACCTTTACATCATTCAGTTTTTATATCCTTGGGCCAAAGTGATAGTACAGCTTTTCCAGCATTTGCCTTGTAGCATGCTGACCTGGGTTTGATCCCTAGCATCCTGTATGGTTCCCCCAGCAGAGCCAGGAGTATACCCTGAACTTCGTCACTGGATGTGGCCCGAAAATGAAAACAAACAACAACTTCCAGGAGTTTTTTATGTTTTGTTTTTTTTTTGACAGGGTAATCCTTGCACAAGGCCTGTGGACCCCAGTTGTCTTCAGCACTCTTATTTATCTTTTTAGAGATTTAGAATTCTTCTCTGAGCAACCCAGTTGCCCAGAATTCACAGACTTCAGTTTAACATTCATTGTAGTTAGAGGACTGAGGACTTGAACTCTTTTTTTTTTTTGTTTTTGTTTTTGTTTTTTTGGGCCACACCCGGCATTGCTCAGGGGTTACTCCTGGTTGTCTGCTCAGAAATAGCTCCTGGCAGGCACGGGGGACCATATGGGACACCGGGATTCGAACCAACCACCTTTGGTCCTGGATTGTCTGCTTGTAAGGCAAACGCCGCTGTGCTATCTCTCCGGGCCCAGGACTTGAACTCTTAAAAGCCACCTACTCACAGACCCTTGCCTGAGGGCTTTCCCCACAACAAAGCAGTTTGCTTCAATGTCAATACATTCCTGAATCTCTGTTCTTGGGAAGAAGCTCCTATCCTTACTTTTTATTTCCTCTTCCCTTCTCTCTTTTGTTTTTGTGTTGCCAACTTGTTTGTGGTGTGCACAGGGTAGTCACATAATTTATATGTGGTGCTCAAACACGACTGGTTGCATTATGTCAGAAAAATCATTTTTCTAACAGCCAGGATCACAGTGTCAGGGAATGACATTTGGAGGTGTGGGGTTGTGCTGAGGATCAGTTGTGGCCTCACCTGCAAGATTGAGATGCATATTCTTCCCCATCCCAGTCTTTTGTTTTGTCTTTTTTTTTTTTTTTTTTTTTTAGTTTTGGACCACACACTGCTATAGTCAGGTATCAACTCCTGCTGGGACTTGAAAGGCCAGGTGTAATTCCAGGGCACAAACTCAGGTTGGGTGTTTGTAAGGCAAGAACCCATAGTACTATCTCTTGGGCCCCAGCATCCCCAGCCTTTATTTACTTTTACTTGGTAATATCTTTATTAAGCACCATGGTTATAAAAATGTTTGTAGTTGGGTTTCAGTTATTTAAAAAAAAAAAAACACTCTTCTTCACCTGTGCATTATTTCCACCACCAATTCTTTTCTTCCCCCACCCTCTGCCTGTGTTCAAGACAGGCATTCTATTTCTCTCACTCACTACCATTGTCATGAAGTTGTTGGTGTAGTTATTTCTCTAACTGCACTCACCACTCTTTGTGGTGAGCTTCATATTGTGGGCTGGTCCTTCCAGCCCTCATCTCTATTGTCTCTGGGTATTATTACAATAATGCCTTTTATTTTTTCTTAAATCCCATAGATGAGTGAAACTATTTTGTGTCTATCTCTCTCCCTCTGATTTATTTCACTCAGCATAACAGTTTCCATGTCCATCCATGTATAGGAAAATTTCATGACTTCATTTTTCCTGACGGCCAGCCTTTAATTTTCAAAGGCTCCCCGGATTAGGCCCAACCTTCTGAGGAAAATTCTCTATGGATTAGTTCACATTTCACCTTCATGATCTCTTTGAGCACACATCATAATGTAGTTTACTTGTGTAATTCCACCATCTTCACAGGATTTGCCTAGACTCACAGAAAGGCTCTCATATCAGGATGTGGGTCACTAGGTCAGCTTAGTGTTGTGTCTACTCACAGGTATGATTTGGTGAAGAAAGTAGGAGACAGATCTAAGTGAACTCTGGCTTTGCAAATGCACATGGTGTATGGGAGGAGAATGAGCAAATGGCAAAGTAAATCCTGGGCTAGTGGGCTGGAAAGATAGTAGAGGGGTTAAGGTGCTTACCTTGCATACTACCTACCCTGATTTGTTCTCTGGCACTGCATTTAGTCCCTTAAGCACATCCAGGAATAGATCATGAGCATCACTAGGTGTGGCCTGAACCCCAACCTCACCCCTGTCCCACTCAAGTACCCTCCATTCTCAAGATCATGAACTGTAGCTGTTCAGGCTTCATACTCAGAAACTGTGTGTGCCTTGTTCCTGGACAGAAAACTGTAAAAAGGTTGTTTAACCTCTGCCTTCATTTACCCATCTGATAGCTTAAGATGATATGATACTTCCTCATATTTTGCTGTGATAAATGAAACTGTTATGTAAGAGTATTCCTGCGGTGTTTTGGTGTCACGGACCTAGGAAACCAGAAACAGGTACAGTCATTTTGTTTCCATAGGGGTTGCTCAAAGCATGCGCCTTTGATGCTGCATTAGTTGAGTTTACATTGCTAGGATGATTCAGGGGCTAAAGTTGTGCAGAAAGACCATTAGGTCCACTTGTGGGAAGGGGTGAAGTGATTGAGATAAGAATCTTCAAGAGAATTCTGCCCTCTCATTATAGGACCAGTTTTACTAGTAGCCCCTCTTTTTGGATCACCACCCTCCACTTTTGTGGACCTCTTGTTTCTTGTTATAAAATAGGACAGTGATTTAAAAAAAGATAGGTTGTAGAAATAGTAGGCTCTCTAATGTGCCTGCTGCATCTAAATACTGGTATTCTGTAGATTTTTTTTTTTTTCTGTGCACAGTATAACCAAAAGGGAACTATTTTTTTTTTAAACTCTGTTTAACCGGGGGAAAAAGACAGATAAGCATTATGTAGACTTGCATTCTCTATTTAAATAAACAGGAAAAACACATTCATTTCGGTGGCCAAAAAATGCAACTTATTGGTAGAACAATTGCCTAGCATATATAAGGCCCTGAGTTTGATCCTGTGAACCACAGACACACTCACCTTTATCTCTGGTATAGAGGTTATCATAACTTTTTTCCCTTGAGTTGTTACTCCTGGTTCTGTGCTCAGAAATCGTTTCTGGCAGGCTGGGGGGATCATATGGGATGCTGGGAATCGAACCGGGTTTCATCCTGTGTCAGCCGTGTGCAAGGCAAACACCCTACTGCTGTGCTATTGCTCTGGCCCCTTGTGTTTCCTTTTTTTGCCATTTCAAATGGTCATTAATAGCCCCTTAATTAAAAGTAGAAAGGGAGAAACATGGTGTTCTTGGGTTTGGGGGCAGGTGTTCAAAGATCAGCAGAACTCAGAATATTCTGGTCATGGGTTTCCAATACCCACAGATTCTCCCTGCACTATACCAAACAATGTACTTAATAGTATTCTGAATCTTAACACATATTCTAATAGAGGGGTCTTAAACTCGCTACCCGCGGGCCGTTTGCAGCCCTCTGTACAACATTTTGTGGCCCTGCCCTTTTTTTTGTTTTGTTTTAGTTGTTTGGGTCACACCCCCCAATGTTCAAGGCTTACTACTGACTTTGCACTCAAGGATCACCCCGACTTTGCCTCCTGCGGCCCCCAGGTAAATTGAGTTTGAGACCCCTGTTCTAATAGGAGCCAGTTTCATTTCTATGGGTTCAATTCTCAGTCTTTTTTTTTTTTTTTTTGTGGTTTTTGGGTCACACCCGGCAGTGCTCAGGGGTTATTCCTGGCTCCAGGCTCAGAAATTGCTCCTGGCAGGCACAGGGGACCATATGGGACGCAGGGATACGAACCGATGACCTCCTGCATGAAAGGCAAACACCTTACCTCCATGCTATCTCTCCTGTCCCATCAATTCTCAGTCTTGACAAAGGAACATAGGCATTACCAACATCCACCCATGGGGGCCAAGCTATGCACAATGGATATGGCACTTGCCTTGCACATGGCCATTCAAGCTTTATGCCTTATATTCCGTATGGCTCCCTAAACACTGCCAGGAGATATTCCTGAGTGCAGGCTCAGGATTAACCCTGAGTATCACAAAGTGTGGCCCCAAAATAAACAATACAAAACGAAAGAATAAAAACGAACAGCATCTACTCATGGCATAAACCTTGCAAGATATATTCCCCACTCCTGCCTCCAAACCAGTTTATGCCCTACTAAATAATGTTCACATTTGTTTCCTTTTTTTTTTTTTTTTTTTTTTGTTTTCTTTTGTTTTGTTTTTGGGTCACACCCGGCGGTGTTCAGGGGTTACTCCTGGCTGTCTGCTCAGAAATAGCTCCTGGCAGGCACGGGGGACCATATGGGACACCAGGATTCGAACCAACCACCTTTGGTCCTGGATCAGCTGCTTGCAAGGCAAACGCCGCTGTGCTATCTCTCTGAGCCCATAATGTTCACATTTGATAGTTAACAATCATATAAGTTAAGTAACATGTTCAAGGGTTCCCAATAGTAAGAGCCTGAGCTGGGATTTGAATTCACATGATTCACATGTGATGCATGCCAAAACGCATGCTCTTAGCCAGCAAGAGAAATAACTGGTATATTAACTCTTTTATCCCCTTTAGCCTTAGTACTCTTAGTACTCTCCTCTTCTCTCTTCAGTTTCCCAAATAATTGAGATCCAAGGTAACAGAATTGAGAGATAGTCCGATGGGATGAATGCAGACCTGGGTTCAGTCACTGGCACCACATAATCTCCCAAGCACTGCTGGGAGCAAATCCTGAGTCAGACATAGTCTGTCAAACATCGCTACTGGGTGTGGCCCCCAAACAAACAAATGCATCTGCGATGGGACAGAGAATATTGAGGATAGAGAAGAGAAAAAAGTGATTCCATGAGAGTCTACACTGCCATATTGCAGCTTCTTGGTATTAAAGAAGAAAGCCACCTTGAAAATGTTACTTGAAATCTGCCTTGGGAAAGATTCATAACTGGAAAACAAGCATGTGATAGTTCTTGGTTTGAGTTAACGTAACTCATTAATTTAAATTATAGGCTTTTTTTTTTTAATTTAACAAAGAAGGGAAACTGGAATACTAAGTAATGGTCCTTACAAAGAATGTAAAAGGATGTTAGAAATTTGTGCTTTGGGAGGTTGGAGAAGGTACTTACAGTTAAGGATTAATTTTCACTCACAGAGATCAAAAAGGTCTCGATGAGTAAGATAAGTATCAAGTTTCAGGGCTGTTGTATTTTTTTTTTCTCCTCCTGCCAGACTGTCTGAAACTTATCTCAAGTATCATGGTAAAAGAGAAGTGGCGGGTAGACACAAAAATGTAATAGATATATTTTGGGGATAGAATATGAACTGCCTTTCTAAATGCATATCAGAAGGAGAATTTATTCCAATTGAGTAGGTTTAATGATATAATTTTACCATAATAACTCATAATTGCTCTTTAAAAGAAAATAGAGATGCTTGCAATGCTATTGCCAGGCTATCCTACTCCATCCAAATAGCATGCTCCCTGGGACTTGTTGATTTTGCCCTTATCTTCATCCAGAGCCCATCTGTAGCTTTCCTTTGGAAATTTGGGTGGGAAGAGGGGAAAGGAAGGAAGAATAGCTTGAGAAATAAGAGTTTGCATCAAGCAGTTGCCATGGTTTTGACAAAACCATTTCCTGCTATTCGACTGCCAAGCTAAAGTTTACAAAGAGGTGGTACTCTGACTAGCCAGAACCCAATTGTTTTGGAAAAAAAAATTAATTCACATATCAAGATGATAGTTACATGGATTAGCTCTCAGCGAAATCATTTTCAGAGTTATTGATAATCATTTTTACTAAATAGGGCTGATTGCAGTGGTGAAGTGCTTTCTCTGTAGCCTCCTCCCGTGAAGTGGGCCAGGGGATGGTTACCTACTTGGATAGAAACAGAATCCCTATAATACTTTTTCTCTCCCCTGATTTTACATCATCAATTGAATTAGGAGACATAGTTCATTTGTGGATGTGTCACCTATGCCTGAGAGGATGAATTCCATATTTCATTTTAGGAGCACATAAAATGGTACTTATCTGTCTGATTGCTAAAGGGCATAATGTAATTTTATTTATATTTTGGGGAGAAGGGGCCTTCCAAGGGGCCTTTCAGAAGGCGCAGAAATCCCTCCTGGCTATTTTGGACCAACTAATACGAACTGATGTTCATATGTTCATGCAAAAGCCCAAGGATTCAGTGTTACTCCGGCCCTGGGTGCAGGGGACCCAGGCCACCCTAAAGTGCTCAAGAGCCTTGGGAGCTGTACCTAAGAGTATTGATAAGCAATAATGTAGTATTGAGAATCAAATGGAGATTTGCTGCATACAAGGCATGTGCTTTAACCCATGTTTTTTTTTTCTCTCTCATTGGCATTAGGTTTAATCTAATTTTAAAAATCATTTATTATTTAAAAAAATAAAGTACATGGCACATAAAGGTGCATACCTTATTTCAAGGAATCTCTCATAAGATTTTGTTTTTTACCTTTTCCTGTTGGGGCCATACCTTGTGATGCTCAGGGCTTCCTTCTGGATCTGAGCATAGTCATCACTTCTGGCTCATGGAAACCATATGGGATTCTGGGGATTGAGCCTAGGCTGGTTGTGTGCAAGGCAAGCATCCAACCCACTGTCTGTCACTTTGACCTTGGACCTCTTTCAGATTGTGTGTGTGTGTGTGTGTGTGTGTGTGTGTGTGTGTGTGAGTGTGACACTCCTGGCTTTGCACTCAGGAATGATTCCTTGCAGTGCTCAAGGGACCAGATCATACATATATGATACTGGAGGGGGAAAATAAGTACACACACAAACACACATACACACTGATTTATTTTTAACAGTGATATGAATGATTTTTTTTTGTTTCAAGTTTGAGACCGTTATAATTTCTTTTATATTGTTTGTCATTTTTCCTCTTAATTTATTTCCATGTTGACTTTAAGATGCATACCTACCAAGAAAATTAGACTTTGGGAGCTAGAGTGATAGTATAGTGTGTAGGAATCTTGTAACAAACCCTAGTTTGATCCCTGGTACCCCTGAGCTCTCCAGGAGTGATCCCTGAATTCGCAGAGCCAGGAGTAAGCCCTAACAATAGCTGGGTGTGGCCTTCCAATAAAACAAACTGGAAAGAAGTTTTCCTTTCTAGGTTAATTATATGCAAATACTTATCCAGTGTTGCAGAGAACTTTTGATTTTGCCACATATTTACGCATATTCAATTTAATGTAGTTGTATTATCAACTAATTTTTTCTCATTCCTGACTCTTTGTTAGATTCAGAAATGCTTTTTTAATTATTGAAATAATATTATCTTTTATATATTAATTTATTTATTTATTTTGAGACCATACCTGGCAGTGTTTAGGACTTACTTTTTATTTTTTTATTTTTTTGGTGTTTGGGCCACACCCGGCAGTGCTCAGGGGTTTCTCCTGGCTGTCAGCTCAGAAATAGCTCCTGGCAGGCACGGGGGACCATGTGGGACACCGGGATTCGAACCAACCACCTTTGGTCCTAGATCGGCTGCTTGCAAGGCAAACGCCGCTGTGCTATCTCTCCGGGCCCTTAGGATTTATTTTTGGCTCTATTCTCAGGCCTTGAGGACCATAAGGAATGCCAAGGATGGAACTTATATCAGATATATGCGAGCAGGTCAGATAGCATGCACTCTACTAGAGCTGCACCATATTTTGTTAATGCAGATACTGCTAGGATTTTGAGAGATATTCCTTCCCTTAAAACAAACTCCTTCATTTATGTAACCAACACATTTATTTCCTTGCTGGAGTACACAGAGAAATCAGTCTACAAAGAGTACCTATGATGCGCAAACCATTGCAATGGTTTCACTGGGTATGTCTATTTAAAAAATCCCTCAGGCTGCTGAGCATTGATTTTAGGATGCAAAGGAGAGAAAAAAGAGAAATTTAGGAAGCTGGAGAGACAGTACTGGGGTTAAAGTTTGTTCACTTTACACAAAGCTAATCTTTTCTGACCCTAGTCCTAAGAATAGAGCTAGGAATAAGCCCTGACCACTGCCTGGTGTGACCCAATCCCTCAACAACCTTCATGGGAAAAAAAAAGATAGAAAATAATAAGTAGGAAGACTATTTTGATTGGAGCACACCCTGAATTTGGTCAGTCAATCCAAGATTGAAGAGTGGGAAAGGTTGGGTTGGTTAGTATCTGATGAATTTAAATGTAAAATGGAGAAAGACTATGGGAGACTATTGGGAGAGGACAAAAATGGCAGACTTGTGTACTTGATGGCAACAAGCATGATGTGCTCCGGGTGATGGATGACTCTACACTGTTTACAGTCCCAGCCCTTATGGAGCTCAGAGAGATTTCCAGGCTTGGCTTTACACTTTGTCTTACCCCTGAGGATAATTCCCCAAGGTATTAAGTCTGTATTCTAGCCATGCTTTTCCTTCTATTTCACTACTGCTAGTTAGGCTTGTAGTCACAGCCTTTGAATTTATTTTTATGTGCATCTTAAACCTGAAGTGTCTTGAGTTTCAGTGAAAATAAGACAATAAATGTAGTTGGCAAAAAATAATGAAGGTGGCTTTTTGTTGTTTAGAACTAAGAGAAGGTGACTGCCTCAAACTTATTTTTATAATCTTTGTTCTTTGGATATAAGCATTTCTGCTTCATCTATACACTATTTTTTTCCACCCTTTATGTAATAAACTGTTCTTCCCTTTGACTTTCCAGGCTCAGACAACACCTGTACTTCCCTTGAAAATATAGAAGGTGTGTTGACCCCATATGTGTTTTACAAGTATTAGTTTTCTAAGAAGTTTTTGTGAAAAAGCCAGTATTGCTAGGTCATTTTTTAATATAAGGAGGTCCATGCTTGGGCATTGAAATTAATTTCCCTTATCTTGCCATACAAATAGCCACCCTGGCTTCTTTGATTTATTACCTGGAATGGTTCAGTGGCACTAAAAACAGAGGATGGGGAGACATCATCTTTCTGTGGCATCATTAGTCATAGCATTAAAACATCGCCATGAATGGACTGCAAGCTTAAACTCCCAAAGTTCCCTGAGAACACCCTGTTTTCCTTCCATAGTACCCCACATGAGCTGATCAGAGCTTCTGGGTCTCAGTGCTCATTTCTTTTTTTTTTTTTTTTTTTGGTTTTTCGGGCCACACCCATTTGATGCTCAAGGGTTACTCCTGGCTAAGTGCTCAGAAATTGCCCCTGGTTTGACCATATGGGACGCCGGGGGATCGAACCGAAGTCCTTCCTTGACTAGCGCTTGCAAGGCAGACACCTTACCGCTAGCACCACCTCGCCGGCCCCTCAGTGTTCATTTCTGAGACAGCATTCTCCAAAAGCCATCTAGTCGGGGCCGGTGCGGTGGCACTAGAGGTAAGGTGTCTGCCTTGCCAGCGCTAGCCTAGGACGTATGGCAGTTCAATCCCCCCACGTCCCATATGGTCCCCCAAGCCGGCAGCGATTTCTGAGTGCATAGCCAGGAGTAACCCCTGAGCGTCACCGGGGGTGGCCCAAAAACCCAACCCCCCCCAAAAAAGCTATCTAGTCATCCTGCCTAAAAATATAAGGAAATATTGTAGATTATAAATACAGTATCTCAGGGGATGGGAAGGGGGGAGGAGGTAATGTTGCACTGGTGAAGGGGGGTGTTCTGGATATGACTGTAATCCAAATATGATCATGTTACTTAAATAAAAAATATATTTAATAAAAAAAAGAAAATAAATAAATACAGTATCTAACTAAAGATATGATACTGACTAGGAGAAACTATTTTTAAACACATCTCCAATAAAGGACAGGTATAAAAATATATAAATATCAGTATTTATATTCAGTATTCTTCCATGGGTTCAAAGATGGCAAGTGGAGAAAAACACTTCCAAAATATAAGTGAGGGACTGGAGTAACAGCAAAGCAAGTAGGGTGTTTGCCTAGCACACAGCCAACCTGGCTTTGATCCCTGGCATCCTGTATGGTCCCCCTAGATTGCTAGGTATAATTTCTGAGTGCAGAGTGCCGATAGTTTTGGGTGTGGTTCAAAAAATAAAAAAAGTTGGGCCCGGAGAGATAGCACAGCGGTGTTTGCCTTGCAAGCAGCTGATCCAGGACCTAAGGTGGTTGGTTTGAATCCCGGTGTCCCATATGGTCCCCCATGCCTGCCAGGAGCTATTTCTGAGCAGACAGCCAGGAGTAACCCCTGAGCAACGCCAGGTGTGGCCCAAAAACCAAAATAAATAAATAAATAAATAAATAAATAAATAAATAAATAAATAAATAAATAAAGTTGGTGAGGTACCAGAGATGATACAGTGAAAAGGATGCTTGCCTTACATACACCAAGCCCAGTTCCATTCCTGGCACCACTTATGCTATTCCAGGTATCACCAGGAATGATCCCTGAGTACAGAGCAAGTACAGAGCAATTCTCCCCCAAAACAGGAAAATTAAGTTTTAAGCAGAATTTTCATCAATGAAGATGTATAAGAATTAAATAAATAGTAAAATTTGTTTATCTCTTTAGAAAATGCAGAATTAGTGGGGAAATACAAATTATAACTATGATGGGCCCAGAGAGATAGCACGGCATTTGCCTTGCAAGCAGCCAATCCAGGACCAAAGGTGGTTGGTTCAAATCCCGGTGTCCCATATGGTCCCCCGTGCCTGCCAGGAGCTATTTCTGAGCAGTCAGGAGTAATCCCTGAGCACCGCCAGGTGTGGCCCAAAAACAAAAACAAAATTATAACTATGATGAGGAAGAAAGAAAGCATAATGACAGATCACTATTAAAATGACTAATATTGGGCTGAAGAGATGATAAAGGAATTATGGCACTTGCCTTAAATGCAGCCAATCCTGATGAATTCCCCTGTACCGAAATATGGCCCCCTAACCACAGAGCTAGAAATGGATCAGCAGCTGCAGTCCCCAACCCCCTCAAATAATTAAAATAAAATAAAGAGACTAATATGTAAAGAAGAAATACTGGCAATTCCAAGTGCTTCAAAGGATGGGGGAGCAGAGAAACTTTCAGGCATTGCTAATGAAAATGCAACAAGGAACAGTCATTCTGCCGGGGGGGGGGGGGGGATTGTTCATTTCTGAAGGGTGGACACATTCATCTTTTGCTCAGAACTTCTCTGCTCAAGCACCTCACCTACCAAGTGGGAAGGCACCCCTAGTGGCTAGGGTGTGGAGACTCCAGCTCTGTTCTCTTGTCTAACCACCCTCAATGGTTGCAGACCCCCTTTATGCTTGCAGCCTTACTGAGTACCTGCTTCTTGAAGTTGCCTTTTCCAAGCCTGCAAGGCTGGCAAAAGCAGATTTTTACAATGTGCTTCCCGCCCTCCCAGGCCCATGAATATGTCAGTGTGGATAAGAGGGAAGGCTGTGCCTGGAAGGGCAGTCACCCTTGTTTGGTTTCACTGCGGCATTCCTTTTCAGGCGGCTCTAGTCTCTGACCTCTTGCTAAAACCCCTTCATATTCCTTGTTCATTCAGGAGAGGAAACTTTCTCTTTTGGCTTTGCCTAAGCAACTTCTTCAAAAGCAATAAATCATGGTTTCAAAACCTCCCTGTCTTTTTTTTTTCCCCGTTCCCCACCTTTGAGCCAACATAAAATTATGTTAATGAAGGGGTCTCTCACTTTTTCCTCGGAGATTAGATGGATTTTTAGTATACCATGAAAAGGCATTAGTGGTTTAATTCCTATTATAGATATATTTCTACATATTTACTGAGGCCATCTTCCAAATTCTTCCAAATTCCCACAGGGAGTGAGTAGACCATATGCACATTTAAACTATTCTAGAATCCGCAGCAATAGTGGTGGTAGTGGTGGTTTTTACCAGTACTGCTGCTAAATCTAGAGCAATAGTAACATACATGGTGCTTACTAAGGACTAGGCAATGTCTTCTAAAGCGCTTGATGCATTTCATTCACTTAGTCTTTACAGCACATCTAAGATGAAGTGCTACTCTTACTTCCACTCTGCAGGTGTTTGCTGGGTTTTGCCTACAGACTCTAGGGAATAATTTGCCCCTGAATTCATTCAGATGGTTGATAGAATTGACTTGAATTGTGGGGTGGGACTAAGTTGCCCTCTTCTAGGACCCGGAGAGATAGCACAGTGGAGTTTGCCTTGCAAGCAGCCGATCCAGGACCAAAGGTGGTTGGTTCAAATCCCAGTGTCCCATATGGTCCCCCGTGCCTGCCAGGAGCTATTTCTGAGCAGACAGCCAGGAGTCACCCCTGAGCACTGCCGGGTGTGGCCCAAAAACAAAAAACAAAAAACAAAAAAAAAAAGTTGCTCTCTTCTAGATTTCTGTTAGTTGGAGCCCACTCTTAGCTACTTTGTTGATGCCGTCCACATTTCTTTCCACATGACTTCCTCCAACTCCAGCATAAAATGTTTAAGTGATGCAGACCCTTTCAAAAAGATTCACTATTCAAAGACAGGGACAGTAGTGCAGTAGGTTGGGTGCTTGTCTTGTATGTGGCAGATCCAAAGTCCTCTCCTCACCCATAAAGTCACCCAAAGCAAAGATGACTCCTGAGCAAAGAGCCAGGGGTAAGTCCTGAGCACCCCAAAATAAAAACAAAACTGAATCTATCTGAAAGTAATTGACCTGGGGCTTTAATTATAACATCAAAATTAACTATTTTATTAGGATTGAAGTACCTAATAATGTGTGTCTCTACCAGGAATTGGAATGTAGGAGCTCATCTTAGAATCTTACTCACACCAAAGTATTGCATCCTTAAAAAAAGATGAAGACTGTCCTGCAAATGGTCTGCGTTCAATTCCCTACACCACAAATGGTCCCTTGAGCCTTGACAGGAGTGATCTCTTGAGTACCACTGCATGTGGCCCAAATTACCGACCAAAGGGTAAATACATAAAGACATATACAGGAACCAGATTTGTTTCCTGTACCTCTTTCACTCCCCATCAAGCACTGCTGAGCATAGATCTGGAGGTCCTGTCAAGTTTGGTCAGGGTGGTCCTTGGCCCTGCAGAGCCTAAACTGCATTGCATCATGACTCCTCTGGAGGTGGGTCTGGGAGCCTTTCTCCCCTGTACATAGAATGTGGTAAATCCAGAAACAAGGGTTAACTCTCAGGTTTTTATTTTTCATCCGTAGTTGTTTACATTCCTTTATGAGTTAGAATTTTTGCCAGAATGCATTTTGTGAATACAAAGGCCATTTGATAAAAGAATCTTTGTAGTTTGCATACTTCTGTTTGCTTTTTAAAATTTGTTTTAAGGCCACAGAGGTATTACAAAGGGTACAGCACTTGCCTTGCATGCAGCTGACCTCTATTCAATGCTAGCACCACATATGGCACACAAACACTGCCATGAGTGATTCCTAAGCTCCACTGAATGTGCCTTCACTTAAAAAAAAAAAAATCAAAGGGCCCGGAGAGATAGCACAGCGGCGTTTGCCTTGCAAGCAGCCGATCTAGGACCAAAGGTGGTTTGTTCGAATCCCGGTGTCCCATATGGTCCCCCGTGCCTGCCAGGAGCTATTTCTGAGCAGACAGCCAGGAGTAACCCCTGAGCAACGCCGGGTGTGGCCCAAAAACCACACACACACACACACACACACACACACACACACACACACACACACACACACACACACACACACAAAATCAAAAAGTAAATAAAAGGGGAAGAGCCAACTTTCTGAACACAGGTGTTCCCAGCCTCTGCAGGTGCCTACCAGGGGTGTAAAAAAATCAGAAAAAATAAATAAATAAAAGAATGATCTTGGGTTAGTGGGATAGTACAGGGGCTAAGATGCTTGCCTTACATGTGTTTCAGTCCGTAGCACTACATGGTACACTGTACACAGTAGCCTACAAAGCACTGCAGGTGAGTTGTATTTCAATAATTTTTTGTTTGTTTGTTTTTGGGCCACACCTGGTGGCACTTAGGGTTACGACTGGCTCAGCACTCAGAAATAGCTCCTGGCAGGCTTGGGGGACCATATGGGATGGTGAGTATCAAACCTATGTCAGCAACATGCAAGGCAAATGTCCTAATTTTTATGTTATCACTATGGCCCCGCAATGTATCTTTTTGGGGAACTCTTGCAGGGAATTAAACTCAGGGACTTAAGCATTAGAAGGCGATGGCGATGTTCTAGGACTGACTTAGGTCCTCTACTAAACCACCTTTATCAGGTTCAAATAAATGATAAAGAATGAAGTATGCACAGTATTTTTGAAGAACACAATTATATGATTCTGTTCATTCTCCTGATCTTTCTTTCTTTGCTCCTCTGCTATTTGATTGGCTTCTCTCCTTCCAGGTTTCACCTTAAATATCAACTCCTAATGTCCTTAGCAGTCTCATCCAGAATAGGTTAAAAATGGCATCGCTGTGAAATTGTTCATTCATTATGGTTTCCTTCATGGTGGTTCTCAAATTATTTCTGGTGTCTTTTCTCATTTCCAATTAGACATTGTCAGGAATGGGGTTCTACAAAGGCCCAGTAGCCCAGACTGTGCTTGGTATAGAGTATGAAGCAAGGCTTGTGTTTAACTGATGTGTAAATAGAAGGTATGTTGCTGACACTTGCTGAAAGTTTAACATTTGTTTTGAAAGGTTGTTAGAGTAATGAACCAAGTTATTCATGAACCCATGCAATTTTTTTGTTTGAAAAACACCCAAGTGACAGTCATAAAACTCTTAAAAGAGATGGACAGGAGAGTCAAAGAGGAAGAATTTCCAACAAATTCCTTGAAAGCTGACAGACATTGAGGAGACACTGAGTGATGTTTCCAAGTCAGTCTAATTTCTGGGTCAAGCTTTTTTTGGGGGGGAGCTTTATTATTATTAATTTTTAAATGGGGGGGTATTTGAGTCTCACCTGTCAATGTACTGGCACTCCTTCCAATTCTGTGCTTGGCCGTTGCTTCTAGTCAACCTCAGGAGTCCTCGCAGTTCTAGACACTGAGCTGGCGCAGGAACTTGCACAATCTCTCAGGCCCCTTTCTGCAAAAAAAAATTTTTTTTTGGTTTTTGGGTCACATCCAGCAGAGTTCAGGGGTTACTCCTGGCTCTATGCTCAGAAATCGCTCCTGATAGACTCAGGGGACCATATGGGATGCCAGGATTCGAACCACTGACCTTCTGCATGCAAGGCAAACACCTTACCTCCATGCTATCTCTCCGGCCCCCTTTCTGCAAAATTTTAACACTCCCAACAGATGTTTCTTTCCTCTCAGTCCTTTTGCAAAGTGTTCCTCTTTCTAATTTTCTCCTAGACTTCACCTCAACTTCAAGTATTCATAGGCAGACTTAGACATTCTTTGAACTTGGCCAATTTATTCAACCACCCTGAAATTAGTTTTAATCCTCCCTGAAATGGGTCCAAGCATTCCCAACCTGAAATGTCGATGAAAGCAGGAAGGACAGAATATCCATCTATTTCACATACTCTGAGATTGATCAAAGCTGTTTTTATTATTATTATTATTATTAGATTGTGTCATGGTACTGCAAATCTGATGTGTAACTTAAATCTTGGTCTTGGTGTCGCAGATACTACAGGAAGTAAGGCACTTGCCTTTCAATGGCTGTGACCCTGTTTAATTCCCAGTATCATATAAAGTCCCCTGAGTACAGCAAGTTGTCACTCCTGAGCAGAGTCCAGAAATAACCCTTGAGCAACCCTTAGTAGAACTCAAAACAAAGAAAGCCAACAGCAAGAAAAGAAATGATCACTCTTAACATTTATTGTTTTTTTAATGAAGAAATCACAGTAGATTATTAAATTATGGGAAATAATATTCCACTTAATTATTTATATCATCATTACTAAGTAAAGACTGCCTGTTTGAAATCCTTTTTGTTTGTTGACTGGTTGGGTTTTTTGTTGTTTGTTTGTTTTTCGGTTTGGTGCCACGCAAGGTGGTGCTCAGGGGTTACTCTTAGCTCTGCACTCAGTAATCACTCCAGGACGGCTCTGGGGATCATATGGGATGCTGCAGATTGAACTCAGGTCAGTCACATACAAGACAAGCATCCTACCTGCTATCCTATTGCTTGTGTCCTGTTCTAAATCTTTATATTGAAATAATTTCATTTCACCTACAACTTCTGAACACAATTAATATTTTTATTTTTTTGATGATTCAGGCATTTTATAATATCTTTGGATTTGTATTATGAATTCCACTTTGCATTTTATTATAACTGTCTAGAAAGAAGTATGGGTTGCTATCAAGTTCTAGAGTACCATCTTATACCTGTTCATCTCTCTCCAGTTCTGTGATATAAAAGCAGGCTGCCTCAGTAAATAACAAGCCAGGCTTGCCCAGGTTGTTGTCTTCTGCTTCCTATGCTTGTGCTGGGAAGTGATAGAAGCAAAGCAGGGACATCCCTGTAGCCCCCAGTAATAGTGGTCAGTGGGGCTTCTAAGTAGCAAAAGTTGTTCAAAATCGGTCAAGCTGTTAGCACATTTCTGATGAGACCATTTTAGGGAGCAACAAGGGCAGAAGAGATCAATTTACATTTATTTTTCTTCTATCACTGTAAAGGGACATATTTGGTGAATTCTTAAGGCAGGTTAAACAGTCACAGTAAATGTGGTGTTGGAAGAATGGAGGCAGCTTCTGCTGTATTTATTCTGGGCACCATTTCTACACTCAAAGCTGCCCTCCTTTCTTTTCATTTATTTTGCCTGCCTTTTAATTCACTGAGTGTGATTTAGAGAAGCCAGAGCATGCATTACCGTGGTGTTGGGAGTGTGGATTTCTGTCTTATTCTCTGTAGTGTTCTCTGGTATGAACCCAGACCCAAGAGGCAGGGAATTCCACTTAGGTAGCCAGAAAGCTTTGAGCCATTTGCTCAAAACCTGTGCCTACTCAGATCTGTTTTGCTCTAACATGACCTATTCACTTATTAACCTTAGGATCATAAAATAGTATCAGGAAATTTTCTGTAGATGTGGGAAAACCCATCAGACTCTATGCAGATTGCTTCCATTGAAAAAAAAATTTTAAGCCAAATTAATATGCAAAATCAGGTTGCTGCCATTTCCAAAGTTGTTGCATCAGTTCATCATATTTCTAGGTGAAGTATGTGAAAGTGATTATAGGCAATAAATATCTTTTTTTTTAACTTATTGCAGAGGCAGTTTTTCCACTGTTAATGAGAGTAATTTGACTTGGTTGAAGGATTGCAGTTCTTAAGAATTAATGCAGTAATCCAATTCAAAGATTTAAAGAGATCTAAGATTTTCACAGGTCGCGTGCTAGTGAATGTGCTCCTATCACATAGCAGCTAATGGACTTGAACGCCAGTCTGTCATTTACTGTTCCCGCACTGCATCGCAGCTTTGCCCTTGGTAGTGAGTATACTTTTCAAGCATTGCAGGTTATTTAGAACTGTGGTGTATTTGTATCACTTTTAAGAGATAGTATCCTTCTCCCCAGGCCCTTAATTACTACAAAAATGGGGGTTATCTTTTGTAATTACATATTGGAATCCTAATCTGCTAAGGTCTAAGAAATACCAGGCTCAGAGAAGCTGCCTTCTATCTTTTTCTTTTTCTATGGAAGGGCTTTTTTTTTTCCTCCAGTATATTTTTAAAAAAACTAATTCCCATATCATTGTATTCATACATATAGGTTAATTCACATGAATACAAAGGTTATATGCACAGTATTCATAACTTTCCATTTTTGATAATGATGTATTATTAACAGCTAACAATATTTTGTAAAACCTTATTTGTAATAGATGTTGAAAATGCTCTTATTTCCCAATTCCATTATGTTCCTAAATGTTAAAAATCCCATTTTGAAGCAATTAGAAGCATTTGTTTCCCTTTCCACGCGTGTTCTCCAGACAGCGCGTCCCAGTCTGCGCACACAGAAACCTTTGTTCCTTAATTAGAAAAAGGACTAGAGCTCATTAATTGTGGTTCCAACTGGTGTCTGTGTGAATGTTGAAGCAATAATACATTACAAGGAAAGATCTAGCTTAAATCCAAACAGTTCGCCATAGTTCTGAGAATTATTAAAAGATATATAGGGCCCGGAGAGATAGCACAGCGGTGTTTGCCTTGCAAGCAGCCGATACAGGACCAAAAGTGGTTGGTTCGAATCCCAGTGTCCCATATGGTCCCCCGTGCCTGCCAGGAGCTATTTCTGAGCAGACAGCCAGGAGTAACCCCTGAGCACTGCCGGGTGTGACACAAAAACTAAAAAAAAAAAAAAAAAAAAAGATATATAAACAGCAAAGGGTTCTTGTAGGGCCATCCTTATATTTTCTAGGCCCTCAAAGAGGCCTGACTGGTTGCTCATCTGTTTGAAAGCTCAAGAGATTTCTGAACTCACAGAAAGAGGGAAGAGGAGAATGCAATGTGTTTAGAAATCTAGAACTTTATCTTTGTTGAAAGGTTGCAATCTTTGAAAAAAATAGTCAAGAATCTTTATCATCTCTATTGAAATTTTTAGGTACCTTGGTGGAAACCATTCAGAAACATTTAGATGTTACTGAAAGTGGGTGAGTTGCTGGCAAACATGAGAGAAAACAGATAAGACAGATATCCTAATGCTTTACAGGCCAGTGTTCACTGTTGGCATCAAAAATCAGAAGAACTTCAAGAGTATTGAAAGCTAAAACTCCCAAACTATTCGAATTGGCAAAGCCTTATGCCTGCATCCGTCATCAACAAAGAGCCCAATTTTCCACAATAAGAACAGGCTTTTCTTCAAACTCCAGGAAACTGCAGACAACTCATGTTCCCAGAAATATTGACAGTCCTATAAAGTGAAGTGACTTGAGTGGAACCTTGGGGTGTCCATCCGGATGACATTTCCAGGGGCAGGCTGGCCTGAGCAAGGTATTTTGAATATGAAGGAGAAGGCAGAAGATCAGTTGGAAAGCCAGAGAATAGGAAGCAGAGCAGTAACGAGGCATGAGGGGTGTAGTGGGGCTTGCTTCTTTTTGAGATGGGGCTAACCCTCTGGAAGTGAAAGGATTCAGGGACCATTGGGCAAGCCTAAGTCCTTCCCTTCCTCAATTCCCTGCCAAAGGATAAATTGCCTTCATCCTGCCTGTGCTAATAACGAAAGACACTCATTAAAAAAGGGGAGCAGAGATTTGGCAAGTCGAGGCATGAAACCCTTTTTTCGGAGCCCATAGTGGCTCAGGGGTCAGAATATGGAAATGTATCTTATTTTCTGAACTGTTCTGCCATTTATAGAGATATGTCTAGCTTGTAATAAATAAATATATATATATACATTTTCCCACAAGTAATCTTTCTGTGTTGTATTTCTCAGAGAAAGAAAAATAGATTTTAAAATGTAAAAACCTGTTCTTCAATTGGGTATGCAAAAAAATCTTATTGCCGTATTTATTCCAAACCTGCTCTCATAATGTTCAGTCAAGGAGAAAACAGCAAAAAACAGTTGTTGATGGACTTAGCCCAGAACTGGATTAAATAAGCATTAGTCTACTGAAGCTGATTACAGGAATATGAAAATGCAGTATCTTAATGGTACATATTTTTATGTGGCAGCTCAGTTGCCTTTCATTTTGCAGCTAATATGTCTATTCTTATGAGTCATTTACTTCTTTAATTACCTTTTGCAGGCAAGGCACCATGGTATATTAATGTGAATGATTTTTACTGCCAGTTTATCATACAATGCCCCAGAAGTTGAAAGGCGTAATTGACTTGGAAGAACAGCTCATGAAGGAAACAATATTTAGTTGACAGTTTTCCTTGTACTCTCTGTTGACGTTTATGAGTTTACACTATGCTAAAGGAGTAATAAACACAATTTTCTTTCAATAACAGGAAAGAGTAGCTTCTAAAATACATTTGAGGAAAACACATTCGTTCATTTCTTGAATAATATGAAAATAACACATTTGTAGTGATAAGACCTCTCAGAATGCCAATTGAATTAAACCTTTGAAGGTGCATTTATAACTTGTCTTGGAGCATTAGGCGATATTAGGGTTCACGTGATTGAATTGATTTAATGAATATTTAAATTATATACAGATTTGGATAAATCATATTTAAATCTAGGTGTCCTAGTGAGACTCTTTGGTCTTGTGCTGCGCTGCCCCTCCCCACGCCTCCATTTGCAAAGGGAGGGAAAGCAGAAGAAAGCTTGGGAAATGTCAGGAGAAAGATATTTTTTTCTCAGAGGGGAGGGGAAGACAGAACCTTTTAGGAAAATGAAAAAAAAAAAAAAAAAAAAAAAAAAAGCAGGGGCCCAAGTGATAGTACAGCAGGTAAGGCACTTGTCTTGTATGCAGCCAGCTTTTATCCCTGGCAACCCATATGGTTTCCCTAAGCCCTCCAAGAGTGATCACTGAGCACAGAGCCAGTAGTCAGCCCTGAGCACGACTGGATGTGGCCCAAAATAAAACAAAGAAGAAAGGAAAAAAAAAAAAAGAGAAGGCAGTCAATACAACTTTTGATAAGGTCTGGGGTTTCAACCATTAAAATCAGAGTTGAGTGGGTTGCTGCAGCGTCAAGAATCAGAAATGGGGGCCGGAGAGATAGCATGGAGGTAAAGCGTTTGCCTTTCATGCAGGAGGTCATCGGTTCGAATCCCGGCGTCCCATATGGTCCCCCGTGCCTGCCAGGAGCAATTTCTGAGCCTGGAGCCAGGAATAACCCCTGAGCACTGCCGGGTGTGACCCAAAAACCACAAAAAAAAAAAGAAAAAAAAAAAAAAAAGAATCAGAAATGGGGGCCGGAGAGATAGCATGGAGGTAAGGCATTTGCCGTGCATGCAGAAGGATGGTGGTTTGAATCCTGGTGTCCTATATGGTCCCCCAAGCCTGCCAGAAAGCGATTTCTGAGTTTAGAGCCAGGAGTAACCCCTGAACACTGCCGGGTGTGACCCAAAAACCAAAAATTAAAAAAAAAAAAAATGAAGAAGAAGAAGAAATGGTGCTTTGAGTTAACTTGAGCAGTTAGAAAATATTCTTTGCATTGAACCGACTCTTCCCAAATTTTTGTCCCTTGCCTGGCTCTTGGGATCTGGGCAGTCCATGGTTCAGCACATTGGTGTAGAGGGAGTTAAACTTTTCACAGTTTTCTGGATTGTTTGCAGTTCAGTCCTGTGTAGCATAATGAAAGTTTTCTAGCCATCTGTTGTTAAGCTGGCGGTGAGCAAGGCCAGTATATCCAAACAAAGTTCTGGCCTGCTGTAAACTGAACCTGTCAGTTTAGCATAGTTTTGCTGACCCTCCAATGAACAAGGCAGCCCTTGGTACCAGGCACTAGCTGCATGGAGCTATTTGAGGGGTGGGAGGTGGGGACTTGTTTACTTTTGCCCTCTGTGTTCCTTTCACTGGCTCCAACTAGTTTATAGTTAATCTCTAAATGGATACTTGCCCCCACCTCGCTGCCCCTTTATGGAAGTATAGGCATTATTTCTTAATATTCCTTTAAGGACAAGGCATGAGTGTCTATAAATGTGAGAAGGCTGTGATTCCAAAGGATGTTCTAGACTATTTATTTCATTATTTTGCCTCTGTTTGGGTACAGCTAGTTTAGGCAGTAGAAGATCCTATAATTATCCCTTAACTTATATGACTAAAACAGTTCCGTATCTTTAAAAGGACTCCCCTTCCCCAGTTTTCTTTTGCCTTTAATACTTCATCTGTTATAAGTTACTTCAAAGAATAATTTTGCAGAGTAAATATACAGTAAAACTTAGCAGAATGGCTGCTTGACAATGCTCCCAGCTGTATGGGGTGTTACCTGCTTTTTCTATCTGCATTATTTACATTTTCTTATTTACATGTCTTATTTAAGGTCTATCTATTGCTTTTAATTAATTGCCAAGCTTAACCTAAAAGTAATTTGCTTGTTCTGTTGTGCTAATTTTCTTCTACAGTAAATATTGAATTATTTTCTCTTTAGCAGTAGTTCCTTGAAGATATATATACACATATATATGAAACCTTCCTATATAATTAATATACACACCGAGCCCTAAACTTTGTGGTTTTTCTATTGTTAAAGACAACTTGTAGGTACTGTAGTATTTTTATCTTGGTCTTGTTGTCTTATATTTCCTGTCCAGCATTGGTTACATTTTGCTCTGTTAAGAGAGGGCTCTGGGGAGCTATTGTCAAAACTCTGTATCCATCTCAATTCATTAAAATATCCAGGGAGAATGGCCATTGTCATTGAATAACTATGTCAGCCACTCCCCTGGCTGCCTGAGCCCCTCTAGATGAGAAGCAGATCACAGCCCCAGAGTAACAAAGAAAAAAGGCACCAACTGAAAGGATGCACATTTGTCTAAAGCCCCAACATGAGAGGGATTGAGTTCAGTTTTGACTGCAATCAAGGAGTCTACAAGGGTCAAGAATTCCATAAATTGATGGGGGACCGAACCACCGAAGAAGCCAAGGAATAAAGGAGAAACCAGGCATCTTGCTCCTTTCAGGGACAAGGAGTATTGCAGTCGTGAAAAATATTTAATTTAAAATTGAAATGAGTGCACTTACTTGGAAATACCATACAGTCACAATCAGTTTGTAAGGTGACTGACATATAAAGTGCTTTTTTGTTTTAGGTAAAAAAAAAAAAAATGTATTCGGGGTAGAGTTTTGGGTGTAAATGTCAGGTGCAAAGCAACGCTGTGTACTCCAAGAGTCAAGCAAATAACCTTGGCATTTAGGTCACTGCCTTTTAGAACATGAAATTGTATTTTGTTTTGTGTGTGTGTGTGTGTGTGTGTGTGTGTGTGTGTGTGTGTGTGTGTGTTAAAAGGAGGACCACATTAAGGGGTCACCTATTAGCTGTGTTTTTGCTGTCTTAAACTCAGCCCTTCTGTCTATTAAAATCAAACCACTGTGTAAACATTCCAGTGTTGTTCTTGGTCTCTACAATGGCCACGGGGATCAGGTTTCACCTGCCTGCACATCTTCAAGCAATTAGAGCAATTAGCGTGAAGCCATTTCACATTCAAGGATTCAAGGTCTATGGTGACATTCAAGTCCAAGAGAAGTGAAAGGGAAAGAGAGAGAGAGAGAGAGAGAGAAGGTGGCCCACAGCATGGTGACTATTCCAAGGCCCTGAGCAGAAAAAAAAATCTGTCTTTTAAAAATGGTACCTCTTTAATGGTATTATTATGAGATTTTAAATGACATATCAAAAGTTGTTTATATTTTTTTTTAAAAAAAGTCATTTAATTACATGGATGAAGGTCTTTATACATGGCAGATTTTTTTTTTAAGACTTCTAATGGCCCTGCGAAATAGAGGGCTGTTCCTTCATCTCAGTGGCAATGACAGAGTTTATTGTAGAAGAAGAATATATTTTTCTAACCTATAAGGGAATTTGCACTTCTCTGTTACAGGGTAAACTGCCCTGTTTTGTGTCAATGTAACAATGGCAACAAGATCAAATTTGTTGAGGATTTTGTTATATATTTAAAGCAACTTTGTTGGGGCTGGAGAAATAGCATGAAGGTAGGGCATTTGCCTTGCATGCAGAAGGACGGTGGTTCAAATTCCAGCATCCAATATGGTCCCCGAGCCTGCCAGGAGCGATTTCTGAGCATAGAGCCAGGAGTAACTCCTGGGCGACGCTGGGTGTGACTCCAAAACAAAAACAAACAAACAAACAAAAGCAACTTTGTTTTTGGTAAGGATTATGGACAGTATCAGCTTTCACATAGGTAAGTGTAGTACCATTTAAAGGTAAATGATTAGCTTCAGGACAACAGATAGGCAATATGTATGTTAGAAGGTGACTTTAAAAAGTCTTAGAATCCAGTTGGTTTTTGTTTTGTTTGTTTTTGACATTTGTAACTTAGCTACTCAGGAATCTTGTTTGCATAAGGCAAACCCTAAACTGATTACAGCTTTTAAATGGGTTCCTCCATTTTAAGATTCATATTTTACTGGTGGTTTATTATGCAGAAGGGGAAGGGCTATATCTTAAAATTCAGGGGTGCTGACGAGGAAGACCTTTCTTACACACACACACACACACACACAAACACACACACACACACACACATCTATCTGGCATGACCACAGGCTAAAGTAGACCAAAGGTTTAATTCCTTTGGCCTTTAACTTGATGCTTCAGTATTTGTTAACAAACAGCTCCAAGAACAAAATTGTGGGAAGAATTACTTTTTCATTATCAGCCCTCACTTTAATTAAAGTAAGAGGCTTATTTTTAAAAGAAATAAATGGATGCCTCTAAAAAAAAGTTCTCGCAGTAATTCCTTTCCGGCACTGCCCTTGTTGGCTTCAAAAGTCTAGATGCTGATCTGTCTCTGAAGGACTGGATGTCTTTCTCTGTGCAACTGACCCGAGAGTGTTTGTGTCCTTTCCTAACTAGCCATTTTAGGGAACTGGACTGCATCGAGTACATCTCTAGCGCCATCTCAAACTACTTAGAGCTCTTCTGTTGTAATGGTTTTCCTGACCACACACTTTCATGGCACTCAGGCTGTTGTGTTTTGCCACACTGCGTTCCAGATCAGAAGCAAAGGATGCTCTTGAAGCGCAGCATTACTGGACAGTGAGCACGATCAGGGTCTGCCTTGCCCCCTAACCTTGGCTTAGGAGATCATTTATGCCATTTATCACTGGAGCAGCCAAGTTAGAGGAGGACATTTGAATCGCAGGCTCCACCCCCCCTTGAGCCAGAAGAGGCCAGAGTAGAAGCTTATGGGATGCAGAAAGGAGGGAGACTATAAACCTGGTCTTTTCCATTTTCCTCCCTAGCGTAGTCCTCTGTTTCTGTGATCTGCCTTTTGAACTGTTTTTGTGGCTGATCAGTTCCACCTAATATGTCTCTTGATTTCTGCTATTGTAATACTCTGGCGACATGCTGTTCTCTTCATTTTTATAAGCTTTAGATGCTTCTGCCTGTCATATTCTGGCGGTTTATCTTCAGCGTCTGGATTTGCTTTCAGACTTGAATGTCTATCAAGCTGCTGTTGCTTTGAATGTGAGATCAAAAGAAGATGAATTGCACTGAAAAATTTCCTTCTATGAAGAAAAGATTGGGGCCTATGTAAACATCCCACTGACAGTTCCCAATGAGTTATTTTAGCCGAGTCTTAGCACCTGGATGACAGACAGTCCAGCATTCCATGCTAAATAACAAATCAGTTGCTTCAGTGGCAGAACATTGCCACAACAGCAATACATTTTCAGAAGGAATCCTATTCTTCCTCTCCTCCCCTCCCTTTTTTTTTTTTATTGAATATGGCTGTTCAACTCTTCATTCCTATTTTTCAAGCTGACTTGCTCTGCCTTCTGCTGGTTTACATTTCTTTACAAAATCAGTCTTGGTTCCTCGGTGACAGAAAACAGGACTTTATTAGTTTGGTGTGGGTTAAAGAGTGTTTGAGTTGGCAAGCTAGTTATCCTCAGATAAACAGATAGTTTGGTTAACTGCAGAGAAGGAAAAAAGTAAAAGAAAAGCAGGGCATATCCCTGTAATGTGGGATGGTGTGTTCTTTAAAAATACGCATGTGCCAGTTCTCCAGAATCAGACCTTCCTTCCTTCCTTCCTTCCTTCCTTCCTTCCTTCCTTCCTTCCTTCCGTCCTTCCTTCCTTCCTTCCTTCCGTCCTTCCTTCCTTCCTTCCTTTCTTCCCTCCCTTTTGTATAATACTGCCTACTGTCTAAGTAAATGTCACCACAAAAATATCTCCAGAGCACTTTTACTGGAACCCTGTCGTTGTCTCATCTGCGTGGATGAGCCAGTGTTTGAATAGGGCTTCGGTCGGTCTGGGTCTCACCAGGGCACACTTGTGATGCTGCATCGTCGTTGCTTGCAGACCTGGAGCAATTCAGCTCTGCGTCGCCTTACCAGATCTCTTTAAGTGCTGCTCAATGCAACTTTGAAAATTACCTGCAAGCTCCAACTGATCTCTCAACTTTGCAAGTGAAGAAATGACTTGAGGAATTCTTGTGGTTTCTTTGTCACTTAGTGAGAGCCCCAGCCAGCTACCGTGGAGGCAAAAGCATCCCCGAGGTTGCCTACAAAGGGGCAAGGTTCCAGTGTGTGCTCTCTCCTCCAGTGTGCTTCAGCCGCACTGCACTTCCTGTTTATTCAAACATCTTTTTTAACCACTCGGCAACCCCCGCTGCAACAGCAACAACAGCAACAGCCACAGCCACAGCCAGAACTCATCTACAGACAGCGAGAAGAAGGAAATCCAAAGGCAGACCAGACCGTAAGAGCCCACTCGGTCAAACTCTTCAATTTCCCTGTAAGTGTCCAGAGGCAAAATAAAAATAAAAAAAAAAAATAAATAAAAGCAAGCCAGCCAGCAAAGCAAAAGCAAAGCAAGCAAGCCACATTTTTTTTGGGGCTGGGTTAAACTTTTAAACTAGGGCTCTGCTCCTGCGCAGACAGATCTTCTCTGAAGGGCAAACTAGGATGATCCAACTTGTTTACTGCTTCTTCTTCTTTTCCTCCTCCCCCATCCCTCCCATGTCCCTCCGTCCCAGGCGGTTTCTTTGCAGGGCTTGGAGAGGGCAGGGATGTCCTGCTAAAACTCCTGGTGAATTCCCTCCTTTCCGATGCGGCTCGTAAGCAGCTCAGGCAGCAGCTTGGGGGGTTTGTTGGGGGGTGATCACCAGGCGGCTTTGCTGGCTGGATTGCAGAGGAGACCAGTGTTCTGCTGTCTGGCGACCTGGCTTGGTGTCGCCTCCTCTTTCTTCCTGCCATCGGAGTCCCAGTGCCGCCGGGATGGTGCCTTTTGTGATGCCTGCTGTCTGCAGAGGTGTCCCGTGCTGTGTGCCTCCAGCCACCGTCCTCCTTCCCTGCTGAATCGGGGCTTGATAATATTTGTACCAATTTCATGCCAATAAAAGTCAGACTGCTGAAACAAGCACGGTCATTATCTCAAGTCCTATTACTATTGTTTAAACGGAGTGGGCTGCAAAAGGGAAAAGAGAAAAGCCCGCCTCACTCTCCGCAATGGTTGTTAACTTTGATGTCGGGGAGTCTCTTTTGCAGAATTCTCCTCGTGGGTCATTAGTATGTCTGGGACGCCCTCGGGCCGGGCCCATGGCTACAGCTAGCTTGGTTCTGTTTTCAAGTGCCTAGCGTTTTGCTTGCTCGCTTATTCGGCCCTTTCTGGGGAGATGACTTTTTTTTTTTTTTTAAACATAGGGGCTGACATCTTGTAAAAGGGTTCCACCTTTTCCTGTCTCATGGCCTGATCCCCTCTTTTGCCCTCCCCCAATTCTGACCTTCATCTTGAGTATAAATTGGTAAGCCAGGTGCTAATTTCCACTACCACCCCACTCCCCAACTATGTACTGGTCTGGGAATAGACAGGAAATGGAAAATTAGCTCTTTTGATCTTAAGGGAATTGTTGCTGGCCTGAACCTTGTTTGTTAGTCTCCCAGACTAAATATCTTTAAACTTGAGTGTCTAAAATAGCATCTATTAGAATAGAGAAATATGCTCTGGAGTGGTCCAGAGCTCCAGTGGAAGCAGCGTGGAAATAAAAGTGTGCTGTGTGTTGCTATTGCTGTGTAGCATTTTTAAGCGTTCAGAAGTTGTTCTACTTTGCAAGGCAAAAAAAAAAAATTATGTTTGCAACTGCCTTAAGGACAATTTGTTTAACAGTAGGAGTAATTGCAGGGAAAATGGAAAGAGTGACTGAAGGTATTTACTCAGATGTTAGTGTAGGTGTGGGGGCCGAAAGCTCAGTGTGGGAACAGTGGGCTGCTTTTCTTAGTATCTCAGTGTATTTGATGACCATCAAATTTCCCAGCTCGCTGGTTTTGTTTTTTCTGGATGGCATGTTTGATTATTTATCAGAAGGGGAAGGGAGTAGCTGAAGCAAATAAACATGTGACCAAGTTCTGTTTTGTTTTCCACTCAGAAAGCCATGCCCTTTCACAGATATACAGAAAATAATAAATGCATTGTTTTATGATAAAAGGAAATTATATTGTGTCCTATTTTTTTAAGCCAAGCAAGTTAACCCTTAAAACTCACGAACCTTGTTGTATTCTGAAAATTGGCCGGGATTTTTTTTTTTTTTTTTTTTTTACTAAGAATTAATTTATGGCAGAGTATGGTTTTATGGTACAGGATTTTCCAGGATCAGTTGTTCGGTAGTTGGGCTTTTTTATATGCCTGCCTGAGAGCTTGATTTTTATGGGTGTGTGTGTGTGTGTGTGTGTGTGTGTGTGTGTGTGTGTGTGTAGTTTTGTTGAAGACTGTAGTTTGACTTAAAATCTCAGTGTGAACTGCTCAGTTAAGGGAAAATAAACTAGAATGTCTGTGACCAGTATTCAGCATTACTTACTAGCAACCAGCTTCTGCTCCTCTCTTTAAAGGTATTAGGAAGTGGCTGTAATATAGCTTGTTTGTAATATAACTTGTCTCTGTTTCTCAAAAATATTATCCCATTTTTTATTTTTGTTTATTTTGGGGCCACACCCAATAGTGTTCAGGACTTACTTCTGGCTCTGTGCTTAGGGATCGTGCATGGTAGGCTTGGTGGACTATATGTGGTGGCGGGAATTGAGCCTGGGTCATTTACAGTGCAAGGCAAACACCTCTTTGCATTTCTATCTCTATAAACCCTGTCCCCTCTTTAAGATTCTGTGACATTTATTATGATTTTAGGGTGGTGGTATTTGTTCATCAAGTCCTATAGACACTCAGGGAAACCCTGAAGTTTATTTTAAATTCCAGTTTTAAAAAAGTATTATTGTTATTGTTTCCTTATTCCCCTTTATTGTTGCAACTTAATCCCTCTAGTCAGCAGGTGCCATGTGTTTTAGTTGTGTTGTTGGCAAGAAATTAGTTGCAGTGCCTTGAGATTATACCCTTTAGTTGTGATGTTAGGAGTTCACTTGGGCAAAGAGTGCTATGTTGAGGGCGGTGTGTTGCAACTTCTCGCTTGCAAAGCAGATGTTCTACCTGTGATCGTTTCTGAGGGCTCTTAAATGTCCATTAAAAACAAACTTTATTTTGGGGGAAAGGACAATTCTGTTATTTAAAAAAAATGTTTTAGTTCTCAGGTACCATTTGCACAACTGTCGACATTCCTAAAACACAGCCATGATAGATAGACATGTGTACACACAAAGGTACTTTTTACAAATTATTTTTAAATTTTTATTTTGACCAAAGTGGATTACAAGTTTTTCACAGTAATATTTTAGGTACATAGCAACATTGAATTAGGGGCATTCCCACCACCAATGTTGACCTCCCTCCACCCCTGTTCCCAGCATGCATCTCATATCCCCCTCCTTTACCCCCTGGGCTGCTAGTATAAGTGATCCCCTCTGTGTTTAGCTTGTTGTAGATTGGGTATTGATTCGGTTGTCCTTGGCTTTGGATTTGGTTTTTTTTAAGTCTGATCATTTTTTTTATTTCTACTTAATGTTCATATGACTGTTTGGTCTTGGTACCCTCCATTATTTCCCCCTCAATTTGTGAGGCGGAACAAGATGGTTAAATTTATGTGGTTCTGTTTAAAGGAAAGAAAAATAAATAAAATGGGGCAAAAATCAAGCAAGCAAAAAATGGGAGGAAGCCTTCTAGAGGCTATAAATATCAATTTCAGAGAAGAAAGGGAAAAAGGAAGAAAAACATAACAACAATACAAAAAATAAACAAAAAATCAAACAAAAATACTCAAAAAGCACCACAGCAATAAAGACAACAACCACACAATACCCATTGTCTTGAAATAAAAACAAAACAGGTGAGGCCGGAGAGATAGCATGGAGGCAGGTGTTTGCCTTTCATGCAGAAGTACGGTGGTTTGAATCCTGGCATTCCATATGGTCCCCCAAGCCTGCCAGGAGCGATTTCTGAGCATAGAGCCAGTAGTGGCCCCTGAGCGCTGCTGGGTGTGACCTAAAAACCAAAAAAAAAAAAAAAAACAAAACAAACCAAAATACACAAAACAGAGCACACACACACACATGGGAGATAAAAAACCAAACAACAATAACAAAACCAAAAAAAATTAACTTGTGCTTCTTTTACTTTTTCTTTTTTCTTTTTTTTTCTTTTTGCATAGGCACAGTAAATATTGGGAAGATTAGAAAGAAAATTCCTTTGGCCCAAGAGATACAGGGTTTCTCTGCCCTTGAAGTATACTGTGATGGGAATAACTATAGGTTCTGTACATGTTCTTTTACTCTCCCCTAGGTCCTTTTGTGGTGTATGAAAACTTTCCACTCCATCGTGGATGATAAAATCAGGTCTCTGTAGCTAGAGATCTTGGTATTTGTACAGGTCAAAGGATGGAGCCTAGGATGGAGTCCTTTTTTTGGTTGTTGGGTCACACCCAGCAGTTACTTCTGGCTTTGCGCTCAGAAGTTACTTTTGGCAGGCTTGGGGGACCATATTGGATGTCGGGATTTGAACCACCTTCTGTTCAAATCAACTGCATGCAAGGCAAATGCCTTACTGCTTATCTCTCAGGCCCCTAGGATGGAGTCTTTATTTACGGTTCTAGAATTTCTGTTCCATCACTGTTGTTTTAATTAGTATTCTATAGTTGGTGGTCTTGGTTTTTGCCCTGTTCCTAGGATGAAGCATAGGATAGAGTCTTTCATTATGTTTCCAGAAGATCTGCTCAGTTGCAGTTGTCTCAGTCAAACCTCTAGAATTAAAGATCTTGGTTGTTGTACAGATCATAAGCCAAGGCCTAGGCTAGGTCTTTTTTATTGGTCCCAGGATAAGTTCTGTTCACAAGGGTACTTTTAAAAATATGATGAGAGTTTGATTCCTACAGGGGCTTCCTTGTTTATAGAACATCCTGTGAAAGTGAGGTCATGCTCATAGCATGGTGCATGGCCCAGTCATCCCGATCCCTATAAGTCACAGCTGGAAGTGCCTATACTATTTTGGAACGTGAATTGGAAATAGGCACACAGAAGGATTCCCTCTGCATTGACTATATAAGAGAACAATGCAGCGGCTACTCACACACGCTACAGCCCCCAACACTGTTCCCAGCCTGTGTGAAGCTGGGAGGTGTCTTTTTCTCTTGAGAGGACAGAGATGCCACAGAAGCCTTCCACTCCTCTATTGTCATTTCTGGTGACTCTCCAAAAGGCAGTTGGTTGAATAATCATTCTTTGTACTTATAGTGAGCTCTTTGTCTGCAGAAATCAAAGTGCCTGACTAATTCTAACTCATTAATACTCAGAACCCCCTGGGTCATAGGTAGGCTGCAAAGACTTTTGAGGTGGGAAAATGTCCTGTTGTTAAAATAGTTTACAATTTCCGGGTGTGTCTATACTTAGTACTAGTCAGGCCAGACCTAGAAGGGGTATGATCTAGGTTCCATGAGAAGTGGTTTTTCCTGTGACATAGTCAACTCTGACCAAAGCTATTCTCTGAGGGTGTCTACTTGTAGAAACTGGGCTGGAAAATACAACTAATTTGTACTGTTGATGGTTGTAAGAGAGAGGACCCACCAAGGAGAAATAATACTTATTTTCATCTCTGTAAGGTCTACCTACGTAAGCATTTATAGTTTTAAAGATACTGCCTGGTCTGAAATTTTTATTTTTATTTTCACTTGAACTCAGTATGATGTTGGTGATCTAACTTCCATAAAAATCAAGTTTGTATTTTTTCAAAGACACTGCATATAGTCTATGCAGAGTCAGCCTGAGTTGATCTCTAGTTAAGTGCTTTTTTTTTTTTGGCCCTGATCTAGTCATGCCCACATAATAATTATGCTTGAGTAAATTAATATCCCCCTTCCATTCTTACAGATGAAAAGACTGACACACAGAGAGGTAAAGTAACTTGTTCAGGGTCATACACCTAACAAGCAGTGACAGGTTCACATCCTGGCAGAATGGAGGTGTTTCACCACTATGTTAGATCCTTCTGTAGATAAAAAAAAATTATTTTTATTTTATTTTAGATTGGAGAACATTCTGAGCAGAATTTAGGGCATACTCCTCACTGTGCTGCAGGGTCACTCCTAGAAGTGCTGGGGTCACCGTATGTAGTGTTGGCGATTGAAACAGCATCAGTCATATGTGCAGGGCAAGACCTTAACCTTTGTACAATAACTTCAGCCCCCAAATACATTATGGGTTTTTTTAAATTTGTTTTTCGTTTTTAGGTTTTGGGTCATAGCTGGTGGTGCTCAGGGGTTACACCTATGCTTAGAAATTGCTCCTGGCAAGCTCAGGGGGACCATATAGGATGCCAGGAATCGAACCAGGGTCCATCCTGGGTTGGCCGCATGCCAGGCAAATGCCCTACTCCTGTGCTATCACTCCAGCCCTCCAAATACATTCTGTTTTAAAAGTAAACTTGTATTTATTTAGAATTTCTCCCAAAATGAACAATTTTCTCAGATTCCCAGAGAGTCACTTTTCATGTCTAGACACTCATGACCTACCTTAGGCTAAGCTGTGGTTACTAGTTCAAGCTCATTGTCAACTCTGTGAGCATGGCTTTTTGAACACTCCCATTTTATCTGATGAACCTAGTTTTGTTTTCATGATCTTTTACAAAACTGTTTCTAATTTCCTTGTTTAGAGCAAGCAATTCTGTTTTCCTTGTGCCATGGATCAAAGTCCTTTATATGGATTTTATCAAAAGTTCAATTTAGGGCCCGGAGAGATAGCATGGACGTAAGGTGTTTGCCTTGCATGCAGCGGGATCATGGTTTGAATCCCAGCATCCCATATGGTCTCCCGAGCCTGCCAGGAGCGATTTCTGAGCATAGAGCCAGGAGTTACCCCTGAGCACTGCTGGTGTGACACCCCCCCCAAAAAAAAAAACCCATAAAATCAAAAAAACCCAAAAGTTCAATTTAAAATTAGCTTTGAGAGTGGCTGTAGATAACTGAATATTTTATGTTTTTATTTTCAGACATGTTATGCAAATTAGTAGTTCTAGACCATGTGAATGGAATTTACAGTGCTTTGTGGGGAAAAAACTTTTGGGTGGGCACACCTAATGGGGATCAAGGTTTACTCTTGGTTCTGCACTCTGGGATCACCTTGTGTGGGCTCTTGGCATCATGTGGTGTGACAGGTTATATGACTATATGCAGGGCAAGTACCCTACCCACTGTGCTATATCACTCTTAGGCCCCAAATCTATGTCTTGTGAATTAGTGATCATTTTTGGTTATGTCATTTAGACATACAAATAGATAGATTCTAATCTAGATTGTATGACCTTTAGCACATTACATAAACCTTATGTAAAGCAGTTCAGAAACAAGCCAGATATACAGTCATCGTTAAATAATTGCTGTCATCTCTGTTGTTGTTAGCATTATTGTTATTGTTGGTTTTTGTTTGTTTTTGTTTTGTTTTGTTTGTTTTGAGTCACACCCAGCGGTGGTGTTCAGGGGTTACTCCTGGCTCTGTGCTCAGAAGTCATTCCTGGTAGGCTCGGGGGACATATGGGATGCCGGGATTCAAATTGGGGACCGTCTGGGGTTGGTCATATGCAAGGCAAATGCCTTACCACTGTGCTTTCACTCCGGCGCCTGTTATTGTTGGTTTTTTTGTTATTTATGTTATCTTTCCTAGTTCTCTGTTTTTCCTCTCTCTAGGCAGCCCTATGTATTACATTCTTCAAAGAGTCAAGCAAGGTATTAAATCAGAACCATATTCACTCAAATGTCTGTTTCGCTTTTTTCTGAAGAATGTAGGGCTGTTTAGGAACTACTCTTGCCTAAGGGGTCACTCCTGGTTATGATCCAGAGACAATATGGGGTGTTGGAATCAAGCTGGGGTCAGACATAGACAAGACAAATGCCTTAACCCTTGTACATCTCTCAACCCCTCACTTAAATGTCTTTATCAAGACACAATTTTAAGTCATTCTTGTGGCCGCAGGTAAATTATCTAACCCCTTTTGACCTCAGTCTTTCATTTTTTTGAGAATGAAAGTTGCTGCCTTAGATTTCTTGGGCTTAGCATAGAGTAATGTGATTTTTCTCATTGTCCGTAATGAATACATCCAGTGGTTTGAGATCAGCATGATACAAGAATGTTTGCTTTCCACAAATATGTCCTCATATATATATGTGGCAATGTATTGCACATTGTCGTAAGAGTTTCCACTTAGCACGTACTTATCATGTCCAGACACTGATCTAAGGACTTTGCTAGCATATCTCACATAACCTTTGCTATTTGACCTCTCTATTATAGTTCTATATCTACAACCTCGGTATAATAATACCACAGAATTCTAAAACTTAAATGAGATAATGTGTCAGTTCTGTGTAGAACATGTCTGTCAAACACCCAGATTACAGCTTTTATTATTCTCTTACTTATCCCCTGTGAGTAGAGACCAGAGCACTTTTTAGAATATAGTTATTTGGGAAGATGAAGAGATAGTACAGTGGGTTAGGTGCTTGCCTTACATGCGCACAAACCTGGGCTCAATGCTCAGCATCCCATATGAACCCCTAAGCAGTGCCAGCAATAATTCTTGAGTGCAGAACTAGGAGTAACTCCTAAGCATCTGTGGGTGTGACTCCAAAGCATTTTTTTTAAAAGATGTACTTATTTGAATATGCAAATCAAGACCACACCTGTTACAATAACTCTTATCAAAAAAAACAAGATTTTCCACCTGGCCAGTAGTGATCCCTGAATGCAGAGCCAGGTGTAAGCCCTGAGTATTGCAGGGTGTGGCCCCAAAGCAAACAAAAAAAAAAACCAAACCAAAACCAAACCAAAAAAAAGAAAATGAGTCTGTACCTCTCTCTGTCTCTCTGTCTCTCTGTCTCTCTCTCTCTCTCTCTCTCTCTCTCTCTCTCTCTCTCTCTCTCTCTCTCACAGAAAAAAGAAAAGGAGCTCTTCATGGAGGGTGACAGGAATACTTGGGACATTGATGGTGGGAAATATGCACTGGTGAAGGTTGTTGTATATTGTATGACTGTAACTCAAGCATAAACAACTTTGTTTTGTTTTGTTTTGTTTTGGGGGGCCACATCTGTTGACACTCAGGGGTTACTCCTGGCTATGTGCTCAGAAATTGCTCCTGGCTTGGGGCCGGGGAATCGAACCGCGGCTAGCAAGCAGCAAGGCAGATGCCTTACCTCTAGCGCCACCACTTGGGCCCCTCAATCATGAACAACTTTATCTGTGCAAAAATACTGTATTAAAAACAACCTTGTAATCATGATGTTTAAATTAAAATAAAGAGGGGCCGGCGAGGTGGCACTAGAGGTAAGGTGTCTGCCTTGCAAGCACTAGCCAAGGAAGGACCGAGGTTCGATCTCCCGGCGTCCCATATGGCTCCCCCAAGCCAGGGGCAATTTCTGAGCGCTTAGCCAGGAGTAACCCCTGAGCATCAAACGGGTGTGGCCAAAAAACAAAAAACAAAAATTAAAATAAAGAAATGAGCCCTTTTCTCTCTCTCTTCTCTCTCTCTCCCCCCCTCTGCTCTTTAGCTCTCTCTGTGTCTCTCTTTCTTTCATAGACTATTATTCACCCCTAAATATGAAATCCTTTCATGTGATAGCATGTATGGGCCTTGAGGCATTATGCTAAATGAAATAAGTCAGACAGAGCAAGATAATTTTTTTGGGGGGGGGCACAACCGTTTAATGCTCAGGGGTTACTCCTGGCTAAGTACTCAGAAATCGCCCCTGGCTTGGGGGGACCTTATGGGACGCTGGGGGATCAAACCGCGGTCCTTCCTTGGCTAGCACTTACAAGGCAGACACCTTACCTCTAGCGCCACCTTCCCGGCCCCGCAAGATAATTTTTTTTAATGTGGAAATCTAAAGTAATTTAGCTCATATAAAGTAAGAGAACTAATTGGTGGTTGTCAGAGGAAGAAGGTAGAAGAAATGAAGATTATCATAAATTTCAAACCTCTAGTTATATTACAGATTTGGGGGAGTATGTGTGCATGGTGGCTCTAGTTTTCAATACTTAAATGGCAGTTAAAGTTTTAAACTTAAAATTGCTAACAGAGGGGCCAGAGCGATAGTACAGCAGATAGAACATTACCTGGCATCTTGTACCTTGACTCGTTTTGCTCCCTGGAACCTTCTCTACTGAGCCCATCAGGCATGATACCTGAGTGTAGAGCTAGGAGTAAGTAAGCCCTGAACACTATCAAACATGTTCTCTCTTCCCCAAAATGCTGCTATCAAAGTAAAGTTAGAAGTTATGACCAGAAACCTAATTTGTCACCATATGAAATGATAGATATTAATAACTTATTTTACTGATCAGTTTGTAATAATAACACGTGTATATATAAAACTATAATATGTATATTAATAATCAATAAAATTGAGATGTTCAGAATTTCTTTGATAATAGTTTTATAACATATCCATTATCACTAACAAAAAGCAAGTGGATAGAGCAGAGAGTTCAGTGTGGACTTTTACTAAAAAGGAAGGGACTACAAAAAACAAAAACAAAAACAAAAAGGAAGGGACCTGCTCTTTCAAGTCCAAGTTATCCCTTAAACATTTATCTCTTTCTCCTCTTCACATTTCACTAAGTAAATTTTTTTGAAATAAAACTATATTGTCAGGGCCCAGAGAGATAGCACAGTGGCGTTTGCCTTGCAAACCGCTGATCCAGGACCAAAGGTGGTTGGTTCGAATCCCGGTGTCCCATATGGTCCCCTGTGCCTGCCAGGAGCTATTTCTGAGCAGACAGCCAGGTGGGTGTGGCCCAAATACCAAAAAAAAAAAAAGATAAAAAAAATACTATATTGCCTTCACACACACACACACACACACACACACACACACACACACACACACACACACACACACACACACACACAGTAAATAAAGACAGGGCAGAAGTCCTGCTAGGCCTCCAAAGTATTCAAGGGGCTATAATGAAGATGTACCTTAGGTGAGGCAGGAACTTAAACCATGGTGTCTTGGTGAAAAAGTGGGCCTGGATTATGAAACAAAATGTCTGCTCTCAGAGGCCAGTCTCTCCACGCTTTGCTCTATGAAAGTCCTGTTTTGAAAAATCCCATGCTGGCTTAGCCAAGCAATGGGGTGTCATCCAGTGTCCTTGGAGCTTAAAGAAGAGCTAAAAATTAGGATGATGGAGGTAGCGGCAATATCCCACAAGCAAAGGGATGACATGCAGAGGGGATGAAGTGAAGTGGTATAAGGTAGGAAGACTGTCCTTGGGTACCCTTTGACTGTACTCTTTGACTCATGAGTCTCATTTCCCCAATCATCATTCTTTTCACTCTACTTCATGAGTTTAGCTCCTTTATTATTGTTGTTGTTGACTGTTTTGAGATCATACCTGGTGGCCTTTAGGGCTTCCTCCTTGCTCTTTACTTAGGGATCACTCATGATGGGGTTCAGAAAATCATATGAGGTTCCAGAATCAAGCCCAGGTTGGTTGCATGCAAGGCTAATGTCTATCACTCTGGCCACAGAATTCAGCTTGCTTGCTTGCTTATTTATTTATTTATTTATTTATTATTTATTTATTTATTTTTGGGCCACACCCCATGATGCTCAAGGATTTTAAATACTGTTAATTATACTTTTATGAGCTATGCACTCAGAAATCGCTCCTGGCTTGGGGGACATTATGGGAATCCAGGAGATCGAACCTTGGTCAGTCCCAGGTTGGCCACATGCAAGGCAAATGCCCTACCACTGTGCCACCGCTCCAGCCCTCAGCTTTTTTAGATCTTACATGTATGTGAAATAATGAAGTATTTTTTCTAGGTAAGGTAAAATTTAGATAATTTTTTAAAAAGGTAAATTTAAGATACTTTTCTTTTTTTTTTTTTTTTTTTGGGCCACACCCAGCGGTGCTCAGGGGATACTCCTGGCTGTCTGCTCAGAAATAGCTCCTGGCAGGCACGGGGAACCATATGGGACACCGGGATTCGAACCAACCACCTTTGGTCCTGGATCGGCTGCTTGCAAGGCAAACACCACTGTGCTATCTCTCCGGGCCGATACTTTTCTTTTTAAAGGTGCCTTATAAATATGCAAAACAGAATAAGGAGAGCAGAATTGTTGGTGTGGCCTTAGCTCCAGGAAGCAAGATAGGGAGAAACAAGTATTTTTGTGGAGTTAAAAAAGAAAGACGAAGTTAGAAGGTGTAACAACAGAAAGTGGCTTTTTTCTCATTTGGGAAGCAAAGGAACCCCATGTTTTTGCATGCCCTTTGAGCTGTACAGTAGAACTGCATTATCCATTTTGCCAGAACTACCTGTGGTCTAATCAGTGACCTTGGTACAATGCTAGTATCAGGTTCTCATGAAATAGTGTTTGTTTGTTTTTGTTTTTCCGCCCTAGCCATTTACTAGACTTGTGACCTTGGGAAAGTCACCAATCTCACAACCTCTCAGTTTTTCCACTGGAAATGGGTAATCATAAACTCTTCCCCTGCTTTCTTTAGAGATGTTGGAAAAAGAAATAACAAGTTACGCATAAAGCAACAAAAGGGCATATTGCCCAGCACACAGTAAACAAGTCAGTACATTGTTTTAGCTTTAATAAGCTGAATATAAGGAGAATTAAGGACCCTCCACTGCCTCTGTTTCTAGATACTTCTCATTTCTTAAATTGTATACCTGGGTAAACTCTGCTCTTTCCAAAACCACTTTGAGAAGTACGTTATTGGAAAATGTTAGGATTTTTTTTTTCCCTACTAACCTGCCTCACAGTTCGAATGATTTTATTTGTCTTGTTTCAGTCTCTTGTCATTGCAGTTTTTGCTTTTGTCTTATCTCAGTTGGAATGATATATCTGAATTAGTGTTCACTCCTGAGTCTTTGCCCAAAATTCCTCTAATGAAAGAAAGTGATTTTGGGGCTCGGAGAGATAGCACAGTGGTGTTTGCCTTGCAAGCAGCCAATCCAGGACCAAAGGTGGTTGGTTCAAATCCCGGTGTCCCATATGGTCCCCCCGTGCCTGCCAGGAGCTATTTCTGAGCAGACAGCCAGGAGTAACCCCTGAGCAATGCCGGGTGTGACCCCCCCCCCCAAAAAAAAAAAACCAAAAAAAAAAAAAAAAGAAAAAGAAAAAGAAAGGGATTTTGTGAAAAAGCATCCATGGCTGCATCCTAAGTATGTGTGACTTATATGCCAAGAGAAAAAGGAATATAGCCTATTTGCTTGAACAGAAAGTAGCTTCAGTCCTGCTGATGAAGTTTTAGTCCTGCTGATGAAGTTTTAGGGAATTCTCTATTGTTTTGAGCGGATTCTAACCAGACTTTTTTCCGGCAGGCTTCAGAATTAGCAAATCTCATCCCAAGAATCAGATAAGAATCTGGCTATTCATAATGAGAGAGGATGGCCTGTACCCTCATAAAAGGCAGTTGCAGAAAACAGTGGGTTAATGCAGTGAGTTAATAGGCCCTTTTGATTCCTTTATCCTTTCGCTTGACCCTTGTATTTTCTCCTTTGGGAACTGGCAAAAGGAATGGACCAGTTTATTTAGTTATTTTTGAAAGCAATCTAGCCCTTCCTTTTTTTTTTTTTTCCTTCTATTTTTGTTGAAGTACTGGGATTTTAAATACTGTTAATTATATTTTTCATCCATCCTTGTTCTTTTAGAATGGGGAAGAGTTTGCTGAACTTTTCTATATGAGATTTTGGTCATTTTCAAATAAGAGTGACTTTTGTTTTACCCCTTTACGGTGCTGATGTTGCCTACAGTCATAGCACCCCAGGCTGTGGGCCCTGTCAACTCTCATGAGCAAGACAGGCTGGGGCTTGGGCAGTGTCAGGATGGAATCTGTCCAAACACAACTCAGGTGCTGGAGACTTAGTGGTGGTGACTCAGCGTCTGGCATTGGCTCCAGCATGGAGCAGCCAACCAGGGCCTCAACGAGGTAGTTATAGATGTATGGAGTAGGAGTATGATGGTGTTTTTTCCCCCCCTCTCTTCTAAGGGACTTCAAACAGATTTCCTGACTATAACCATTAAACTTACTTAAGCTTTTGCAAGAGGATCACAGATATTCTTACTTAAGCTTTGCAAGAGGATCACAGATATTCCTGGTCTTTTTTGTCTCGTGATAAATTCTGAGCTTTACCTTCTTTGGCAGGAAACATCTTCATGTAGATACTTTAATTAAAAGGTTATTTTGTACTTGCAAGTGAAGAGAGGGCTCACTGACCCTTCTGCTTCCTAGATTTCCTCTTCTGGTGTCTTTGCAGCAGAATGCCTCCTTCTGTTTAGAGCTTTCTGGTATATCAATGTTCATATCTATTCAGTCAGCTGCACTGGATAGTGAATCCCACAACACTAATGCTAGTGAGCCATGGCATGGTATAGGAACACAGTTGTACAATTCTGTTCTTCATCTGATCTCCAAAAAAAAAAAAAATCTTTAATTGACTACATTTTCCTCTCGAGACGATTCATATTATAAGTATATTATTGAACTAAAAGCACATATATATATATATACATACACACAAGCCCTAAGTTATCAATGCTTAGGACATTATAGTATTCATTCAATTTTAAAATGAAAGAAAACTTTGCACACATCTGATAGAAATTGTAGCAGTGATAACTACTCCGTGTGGAGCTTTGAAGTCCATAAAATCATGGCAGTAAAAATTTGGAAAAGCATTGGAAGTATAGAAGCATTGGAACATAGAAGATAGAGATTCAAGCTATTATGGATAATAAAACAAATGCACTGTTCTAGATGGATGGGGACACCATGGATTGGTGTTATCCCTCCCTTCTACCCTCTCCATCAACACTTGGGATCAGGACAATGACAGAAATACAAAAATTCGACCTTCCATTTCCTGTCCCTGTGATTTGAATTTTAGCAGTGTACAATGGAGATTGTCTTTGCTTCTATTTTTTCAGCATGTTTATCTAGATATTGTCTCATAGACTCATTTGCTAAGACTGTGAAACATTTTTTAAAAATCTATAAAAATATCTTTTTGAAATATGAGCTGTTTGTTATAGAGTGCCCACAAATCTCAGGAACTTCTTTCAGCTTCCAGAACTCTAGTGCAATAGATGATGCTGGATGGAACCTTCTAGGTCACTGATTCAAAACCAGTATCTCAACTTTTTTCAGACTTTGTTGTCTGCCCCACCTGCTTTTGGGAATCAAGTGAGCGAGATCAGTGAATACTCAGAGTCTACACCCTGATTCTCAGCATGCTAGACCATACTAAGCAGGGATTGGTGCAGAGACTGTTGAAGGCTCTCTGATGAATTTTCAATGGTTGTTACCCCCTGAAATATTAAATTTCATGGGAAAATTGTTTTTTTTTTCTTTAATTATGGCACCATAATGTGGTGACTTGATGGTCTGTTACAGTGCTTTCTCTCTGGTGTGTCTAACACAGCAGTGGCTGTTGATTAGTCTATGAAATTTTCTGAGAAACGGGTTTGATCTTGAGGGGTGGGAAGAGTCTAGGAAAAGAAATTAGATGAAGGGTAGCTGACTCAGAGAAGCCATTTGAAGCAGCCTTTGAAGCTGGAAATGGGACAGCTTCCCAGGGCAGACAGGAAGCAAACGTCTCTCCTGCATGGGGCCAGCAGACTCTTACTGTCTTTATTCTCTGGAACAGGGTGTCACCCTCAATTCAGGAGAGTCACTCTGAGATGCTCGAGAGTACCAATCAGAAGAAAGAGTTTATAGCTACTTTCCAACAGTTTGAGAGAGGGAAAAATACACAGATGTATGCATTTGGTCTAAACACCTTTTGAGAAAGTAGAAAGAGAGTAAAAGTAGAACAGCAGGTAGGGTGTTTGCCTTGTCATGCGGCCTCCTCAGGTTCAATCCCCAGCTTTCCATATGGTCCCCTGAGCACTGCCAGGAGTGATTTCTGAGAGCAGGAGTAACCCCGTGTGCCGCTGATTGTGATGCAAAAATAAAAAATAAAAAGCACCCAATTATGGTACCTTACATTAGAGCCAATGTATTTTTTGGCTAAAATAAAATTGTACTTAGGAAATCTTTGGAGGAAATCTCACAATATAATAGCAATTTGAAACATACTTGGTAAGCTTTCTGTTAAGGGTGAGATTCCTAATTTTGTGGGCCACTTACTTCTGTCTGAGGCACTTAGTTCAAGTTTGAGTTACAGAAAGTACCTAATTCAGCCTGTGAATGAATGATTATGAATATGTCACAGTAAAACTTTGTGGATATTTAAATTTGAGTGTCACTTGATTTTATATGTTACAGAATAGTTTACCTTTATTTTTTATCTTATTTTTGGGGTGCCTCCCCATCATCCTTGGAAGCCTAAGACCACTTTCAAAGATATAAACAAGTGGTACAGGTCTGAAGTGTAGGTGCCAAAGATGACTGCCCTAGTGGTAATGGTTCCCTGGGGCTGCCCCAGTGGTGTTCAGGGGTTGGTCATATGCATTGAACTCATGTGTCAAAGGTTTGTATTCCACCTTTTCTGATCCCTCTTGGTCCTTTCTTTTCATTTTTTGTCCAGTTATTTAAGTAAGTTGAAGCTATTCTTATATTATGGCTGAGCAGTAGCACAGTTTCTAGGTCATTGGCCTTGCATGTAGCTGACCCAGATTCGAGCACTGGCATCCCATATGGTCCTCTGAGCCTGCTGTGAATGATTTTTGAGCACTGAGCCAAGAGTATACCCTGAGCACTGAGTGTGGCTCCAAAACTCCCACCACCTATATATATAAAATATATATATGCACACATATATATGTATGTATACACACATATATACATATATATTCTTATCTTGGGAATCAGAAAGATATAACAAGTAAGGCACTTACTTGTCTTGCATATGATCTATCTGGGTTCAACCCCTGTTACCCCATAGAGTTCTACAAGTATTGCCAGGAATGATACTGGATCACAGATGGGTGTATCCCAGAACCCCCCAAACAAACTCCCAATGTAAGCACCATGGTTACAAACATGTTTGTAGTTGAGTTTCAGCTATCCTATGCACACTCCACTTCACCAGTGCAATTTTCCCACCACCAATGTCTTTCTCCCTCCTCCTGCATCCCCAGCCTGTCTTCAAGACAGCAGTTGTATTTCTCTTTCTGTTATTGTTGTGATAGTTGTTAGTGTAGTTATTGCCTTAATTTCACTACCACTCTTTGTGGTAAGTTTTATATCATGGGCTAGTCCTTTCAGCCCTCATCTCTATTATCTCTGGGTATTAATTACTATACTGTCTTTTATTTTTCTTAAATCCCACAGATGAGTGAGACTATTTTGTGTTTTATCTTTCTCCCTCTGACTTATTTCACTCAGCATAATAATGTCCATAATCATCCCTCCATCCACAAAGAGCAAATTTCGTGACTTCTTTTTTTCTAACAGCTGTATAGTATTCCATTGTGTAGATATACCACAGTATCTTAAGCCACTCATCTGTTGTTGGGCATATGGGTTGTTTCCAGATTTTGGTTATTATAAATAGTGCTGCTATGAACATAAGAGAGCAGAGGGCATTATTATATTGTGTTTTTGTGGTCATAAGATATATCCCTAGAAGTGGTATTGCTGGTTCATATGGGAAGCTCAATGTCTACTTGTTTTGTTTTTTTGTTTGTTTGTTTGTTTGTTTTGTGGTTTTTGGGTCCACCCGGCAGTGCTCAGGGGTTATTCCTGGCTCCATGCTCAGAAATTGCTCCTGGCAGGCACAGGGGACCATATGGGACGCCGGGATTCGAACCGATGACCTTCTGCATGAAAGGCAAATGCCTTACCTCCATGCTATCTCTCCGGCCCGTCTACTTGTTTTTTTCTGAGCATCACACCTGGTGATGCTCAGAGGTAACTTCTGGCTATGTGCTCAGAAATTGCTCCTGGCTTGTGAGACCATATGGGATACTGGGGATCCAACCGAGGTCCGTCCTGCACCTGCCACATGCAAGGCAAACAACATATCACTGTGCTATCGCTTTGGCCCTCAGTGTCCAGTTTTGTTTTTTTTTTTTTTTACGAAATATCCATATTATATTCCATAAAGGCTGGGCTAGTAGTGAATGAGAGTTCCTTTCTCCCTACATCTACACCAGTAGTGGTTGTTCTTATTCTTTGTGATGTGTGCCAGTCTCTGTGACATGAAATGATATCTCATTTTTGTTTTATTTGCATTTCCATGAATATTAGTGATGTGGAACATTTTTTCATGTGCCTGTTTGCAATCTGTATTTCTTCTTAGAGGAAATGTGTGCTCATTTCTTCTATCATTTTTCTTGATGGGGTTAGATTTTTTTTCTTTTTAAGTTTCATTAGTACCTTGTATATCTTAGGTATTATATTAGCCTCTTATCTGATGGATATTGGGGGAATAATTTCTCCCATTCCTTTTATCCTGGTGCATTATGATCTGAGAAGGTAGTATGTACAATTTCTATCATCGTTTTTGCATGTAGGCATATTTTATGGACTAGCATGTAGTCTGTTTTGGAGAATGACCCATGTGTATTGGAGAAGAATAAGTACCCAGTTTTCTGGGATGGAAAATCCTATCTATCTATCTATCTATCTATCTATCTATCTATCTATCTATCTATCATTTATCTGTCTATCTATCTATCTATCTATCTATCTACCTATCTATCTATCGATCTATCAAGACCCATGTGTATTGGAGAATAAGTATCCAATTTTCTGGGGTAGAGAACCCTATCTATCTATCTATCTATCTATCTATCTATCTATCTATCTATCTATCTATCTACCTATCTATCTATCTATCATCTATCTATCTATCATCTCTCTCCAGTATCTTCCATTGCTCTTTTCTGTGCTAGTATATTCTTGTTAGATTCAACCTATCTAGTAGGGACAAGGCAGTGTTAAAGTCTCCCACTATTATTGTGTTGGTGAAATCTTCCTTTAAGTTTGTCAGTAGTTGTTTTATATATTTTGCTTGTCCCTCCTTGGATATGTATATGTTTAGGAGTGTGATTTCTTCCTGTTGTACATATCCTTTAATTATTAAGAAATGTCTTTGTCCCCAATAACTTTTTTATTTTTATTTTTTTGGTTTTGGGGCTACACCTGACCACACTCAAGGATTACTCCGGCTCTGCTCTCAGAATTCACACCTGGCAGGCTCAGGGGACCATATGGGATGCCTGGAATTGCACCCAGGTTCTTCCTGGATTGGCTATGTGCAAAGCAAATGCCCTAGCACTGTGATATTGGCCTGTCTCTTGTAACTTTTTTTTTTTTTTTTTTTTTTTTTGGTTTTTGGGCCACACCCGGCAGTGCTCAGGGGTTACTCCTGGCTGTCTGCTCAGAAATAGCTCCTGGCAGGCACGGGGGACCATATGGGACACCGGGATTCGAACCAACCACCTTTGGTCCTGGATTGGCTGTTTGCAAGGCAAACACCGCTGTGGTATCTCTCCGGGCCCCTCTTGTAACTTTTTTAAGTCTAAAATCTGTGTTACCTAAAATTAGTATGACTACTCCAGCCTTTTTAGGAGGGTTGTTTGCTTGAATGTTTGTCCTCCAACCTTTGAGTTTGAATCTGTGTATTTTTGACTGTTCAGAATTATTCCCTAAGGCAGCAAAACATTGAATTCATATTTTTTATCCATATGCAATTCTGTTTCTCTTAACTGTTGCATTTAGTTCAGTGACGTAGAGAGAGATGATTGTCATGGGATTTAGTATCATCTTTCAGTAAGAGTTTGGTGTGTCTTGTGGTCTGTCTTATCTTGAAGTACATCTTTCAATTCAACCTTCAGGCTGGTTTTGAGACTATAAAGTTTCTAAGCTGTTGTTTATCCATAAAGCTGTATATCCTTCCTTCAAACCTGAATGTAAGTCCGGCTGGATAAAGTACTTTTGACAATGCATTAATTACATGGAGTTTGTCACTATATTCCACCACTGCCTTTGGGTTTTGAGTGTTTCTTGTGACAAGTCTGCAGTAAATCTTAAGGATGCTCCTTTGAATGTAATTCTTCTTTTGATCTTGTTGCTTTCTATATAAGGTTTGTCACTGTGACTAGGTTGTGTCATGGTGTGATTTTGTTTGGATCTCTTTTCGCTGGTAGTCTTCAGATATGTAGGATTTAGTTGAATGCAAGTCATTATGTCTGGGAGTTTCTCTGCAATGATGTCCTTGATTGTTGATTTTTCCTGGGGGTTTTCTTCCTGCGTCTCTGGGACTCCAATAATTATTATGTTGTTTCTGTTGACTCCTCTTTTCATCTGTTCACATTCTCTGAGGACTTTTCCCATTGTCTGTCTGATCATTTGTTTTGAGACTCTTTTTCAACCTCTTCTGTTGTATGGAGTTCTGATGCATCTCATCTTCCAGCTCACTGATACTGTCTTCCACTGCTGTTATTCTGTTAAAGGATTTCCATTGAGGTTTTTATTTTGCCTACCAAGTTTTTCAGCCTTATTATTTCAGTTTGAAGTTTTCTTATTTCAACTCTCAGAGCCTATTGATTTTTATTTGTGGCACATTCAGTTTATTTCATGCTTTCTTTGAGTTCTGTGAACATCTCCTTATTTCTTCTCTAAAGTCCTTATCTGAATGGCTAAATAAGTGGTTGGTATATTTTGGGTCTTTGGAGCTACCATCTTCGTTCTCTAATCATGGTGGAGGCCTGCGCTGTTTTTCTATTATTGCGGTTGTAGTGGGATGTTTTATTTCTTTGCTGATGTTCCTTCACTAGAAGGAGTGCACAACCACAGATTTGTGGGGCCACACTCCATTGACTCTTTGTCTTTGACTCAGATTCTATACCTCACCTGGACACTAGCGATGTGGCTTCTTTATCCCTCAGCCTCAGCTCCCGTGGCCTTGTTTTCTCCAACACAGATTCCACAACTCTGGGTCCCTGCCTCATATTCCATCCCTCATCTGGGCACTGCCGATATGGTTTCTGGGTTCCACAGCCAGAAGCTCTGCTACTTGTGACCTTGTTGTCTCTGATGCAGGTTCTGCAGTCCTGGGTCTGTGCCTTGTATTTTGTCCCTCCAAAGACCAAATCTTTTCTAATTGAAAAAAAAAAAAATATATATATATATATATTTTTTTTTTTTTTGGCTTTTTGGGTCACACACCCACCAGTGCTCAGGGGTTACTCCTGGCTCTATTCTCAGAAATCACTTCTGGAAGGCCCAGGGGACCATATGGGATGCCGGGATTCGAACCGTTGTCCTTCTGCACGCAAGGCAAATATCTTACCTCCATGCTATTCTTCGGTCCTGGAAAATATTTTCTGATTTAAAATTTTGTTTTAATTTAAAAATAGCTGATAAAAATGGAGTCCATGGATTATATGTAATTTTTTGATTGTGACTTTTAAAGCATATATATGTTTTTGGGATCACAGCTAAAGTGTGCTCAGGTATTAGTCATGGTTTTGCACCCTGGTAAACTTGGGAGAACATATAATCTGCTGGGGAACGAACCTGAGTCAGCCAGGTCAAATTAATGGCCATGCCTACCATACTATCTTCAACTCTGCTGGCCTGTGACTTTAAACATTCAAGTTGATCACATTGTTTGAAGCTTCCATGTACAATGTTTACCTGAGGCCTTATTGCCAAAGATGACATATTTTAAAAAATGTGATGGTTTTCTCTTCCTGCTGACTTGCTTACATGTATTTTATATAAATATTGGTGTCTTAGAACATTTATATAAATATTCATGTTTTAGAATACCGGCCACCGTGAGAAACAAGCTAAAGATGGGGATACCTAACCTCTAAAATATAAGCACCTGTTATGAACTTGCTATGTAAAAAGCTCACAAATTATAAATATGCTATGCAAATTATGATTTGTAAATAACAGAATTTATTAGAGGAATATAAAGGCCCTGGTGAGAATGAAGTAGTCATAAACCCGTAATAGGGAAGATATGCTAACAATTGCCAAGGCTAAATCATGACTGGCCAAAATGGTAACCAAGTGTTAGTCTCTTCAACTGCATCCTAAGTGATGATTGGGGTTCATGAATGGTGATATTTTTTCTTGGGGGAGGGAAGCTTGGCCCACACCCAGCGATATTCAGAGGTTACTTTTATACTATACATTTAGAAATATCTCCTAGTGGTGCTCTGGGACCATAATATGTTTCTGGGGATAGAACCGCAGACAGTTGAGTACAAGTGTCCTACCCCTTTTACTCTCTACAGCCCATGGATGCTCTGGCCCTTTGTATAAGTAGAAACATAGATGACAAATAGCCAAGACAGAGGGGGAAGTGAACCAATACACAGCTCGAAGCCATGCAAAACTGTGCATTCCTTTCTTCTGAGCTCATAGTATCATTTATTCTAGTTTTCCATTTGTTATAGGAAAATAAATGTGTCTTTGCCGTGAGGTTCTCGGTACCTGGTTTTATCAGTCACCTCTACTCTGTGGTATCCTTAAGCTGCTCTTTTACTAACACTCAAAAGTGGCACCATTTACTTCAGTGCTAGGCAATTGTCAGATCTATTATAAAGGAAGTGTTGACTCAACTGAGCCAAGGAATTTCCACTGAGAGTAAAAGATCTCCAGAGGTGGGATGAAACCTTTAAAGTTACTTACATTAACAGTCTGGAACTTGAGTCATCCTGACTTTCGAAAGAGTAATTCTTGTGGGGCAGAGCGATAGCACAAGGTGGGTAGGGCATTTGCCTTGCACACAGCTGACCTGGGTTTGGTCCCAGGCATCCTATATGGTCCTCGGAGCGTGCCAGGAATAATTTCTGAGTGTAGAACCCCTGAGGGCTGCCAGGTGTGGCCCCAAAACAAAAAAAGTGATTCTTTTATATGCTCCCGCCAGCATCTCATCTCTTTACCTTCTGTTTCTGTCTCTGTCACTTTTTTGTTTGTTTTGGGCTACACCTGGAAGTTCTCGGGTTACTCCTGGTTCTGCTCTCAGGAATCACTTCTAATGATGCTCAGGGACCATATGTGATACCAGAGATAGAACCCATGTTGGCCAAATGCAAGGCAAATGCCTTCCCCACTGTGCTATTGCTACGGCCCCTTTCTTTCTCACACATAAACATATTTACACACTATGATTCTGTTATCCAAAATGATGTACATTTTTCTTTTCTTGAGGTAATGGGAAGGCATTTATTGATATTCATGATATTCTGAGGCTATTCTTGGCTCTAGGTTTAAGAGAGACTCCTAACAGTGCTCAGGAGATCATAGGTAGTATCAGTGATTCAAACAAGAGTCGCTGCACTCAAGGCAAGTGTCTTTTCTCCTATCTAGTCTTTCCAGCCCCCTCCCTATTTCTTTTTAAATGTATTTTATCATTGGTTTTCTATAGAATTCCAAGAGTTTTAGCTTAATATGTCTGCATTTGTATAGGCCTTTCTAAACCTATCACCAAAATCTCGGTGTCATCTTACTCCCAATAAGACCACTCTATCCATTTTTCTTACCCCACTTCTATCTAGTAACCATCATAGTTTTCACTGAGTCTAAGAATTGATTTTTGTTTTGCTTATTTATTTCTTTCAGTTCATCTGCTTTAGCTCTTCTAAAAATGAGCAAAACCATCTGGTAATAGTCTTTCACTTTCTTACTTATTTCACTTAGCCTACTCAGTTCAAGTTCTATCCATTTGGTAATCCCAAAGTTTGGATTTCATCTTGTTATAATGACATGGTATTATTCCAAGTATTGATTGCACCACTCTCTTATCCAGTCATCTTCAGTGAGCATTTGGGTTGATTCAGTGTTTAGCTATTGTGGATAATGCAGCTATGAACATGGAGTGCAAATTTATTTTCGAATTTGTGTTTTCATATCCTAAAAAATTCAATTTTTTTATTCGAACAACACATCTTTAAAGTCCTTTCTTCAGTTGTGATTAAAATATTGCTATGAAAATTTCAATGCCTATTTTTATTCGTTAGTTGTATTGCAATAGGTCCCCGAAATTCAGACAGTGGAGTCTTTGATTGAAGCCATTAATGAGGTTTTGAAGTATTTCATAGGTCACATGACTGTTGAGTATATGGGAAAAATACAGTGAACACATATAATGAAAGATGCTGATAGCAAATCAGGGATCGAAATAACAAATTTTTCACCAATATTGAACTTGACCATGAACATTTTTTACTTTCTCATGTGGCCCAAAAAACCAAATAAAATAAAAATAAAATAAGATAAAATGGAAATTATAGGACAGTTTTTTGGGCATTTGCTTAGCATTCAATTAACCCAGGTTCGATCCCCAGTACTAAAGCATTTAGTCTCCCAAGCATTGCTGAGTGTAGCTCTTGAGACCCTCCAATACAGGGTGTCCTGGGTCATTCCTACAACTCATGGCATCACATCCTTAGTCTTTGCATAACTAGTCTATAACCACTGGTGAGATCACCCTTCCCCTCAAATGAATAGAATAATATTATAGATTACGGGATTGGAACGATATGCCTTGCTTGTATGAGAACCTTAGTTCTATCCCTGGTACCTCATAGTATTCCCTATTTCTAAAGGCTAGAGTAGTAGTATGTCCCTGGGCCCTAGCATTAAAACATCTAGCCTGGTTGTTACAGACTAACTGTGTTACTGAGATTCAGCTGGGTCACCACCCCCAAGCACTGTATAGGAGAAACCCTTCCCCAGTCTAATAATGTATTATAGTGATTTTCTTTATATACATAAATGATTTTCATAAGAACAAGAAAATATCCTTTAGCGGTTGGTTACACATAATTTTCTATGTTTCTATAAGTCAGTTAGATTGCTTTATTTTGAGTTTTGGTAGACAATGAGTAAAGTTTTTGCATTAATGCAGTTTCTCTGTCCCAAAATACTTTAAGTATTTTCACTTGTTTGCACTCATTTTGAGGATGAAAACTTGGAGAAGGGAAGTCTTCCAAGCAGTGTTCATGGAACTTTGGGCTACACCCATCATACTCAGCCTGACTTTGAGGGTATTACTGAGCTTAAGCCCAGTAGTGTTGTGGGCCACCAGGTCATACTCAAAAATGTTTGAGATCCATTAGGACTACACCTGGCTTCATAAGGTTTGTGGAGAAGAAGGGTGATGGTGGAGACATACAGGAATTGAACGCAGGGCTTTTTGCAGAGCAGACCTGTACACCAAGTCTCTGGGCTATTTTCCTCATTCTTGGTTTTGAAATTTAGAACCCAGTTTGTACATATTCATCTTGTATTCTCTCTCTGATGGTTTGAGTAAAATTTCCCTTTTGTTGACACAATTGTCTAACATGTGCTTCTGCCTTCTTTGATTATCTTCTTTTTGGGAAATATATATGAAATGCTGTATAAGACCTGAAGGTCATTATGTGATAATATAAGGTCATATCCCCACATGTATCTAAGAAGAAAACATGTACACAAACTACTTGTTTTCCTTTCCTTTCCTTTTCTTTTTTTTTTTTTTTTTTTTTGGTTTTTGGACCACACCCAGTGGTGCTCAGGGGTTGCTCCTGGCTCTCTGCTCAGAAATAGCTCCTGGCAGGCACGGGGGACCATATGGGACACCGGGATTCGAACCAACCACCTTTGGTCCTGGATTGGCTGCTTGCAAGGCAAACACCACTGTGCTATCTCTCCGGGCCCCTTGTTTTTCTTTTCAAAGGAGCAAAACAATCCAAAGTTTCTAGTAGCTATTTTGAAGAGTAAATTAGTATGGATCCAGTTCAGTAAAAAAAATAATAATCAGTATGGATTCAGTTCAGTAAAAAATTTTTTTTGAAAACTTTGGTTTGAATCCTATATTTTATTTATCTTTTAGTTTGTGGAAGGTGGCTTACATAGTTGTACTTGGAGCCCTGGTAGTACTTGGCTTAGAGTAGTGCCAGGGATTGAACTTGCATATGGAAGGCATGTACCACATCCTTTTGAACACTCTCCCTCCTACCTAAGTCCCATATTTTATTTTCTTTGAGAACTTTAAGAAAATGTGTGCAATTAGAATAGTGGGAACTAGGGATGTGACTCAAATGGTAGAGCAGAATCTTTGATGTTCTCAGGTGGATCACCACCAGAACAATCCCCAACTCCCAATTTTTTGAAAATAGAATAGTTATGTATATAGGTACTTGTATATGTATGCATGCATATGCAAATTTTTTTGTTTGTTTTGGGACCACACCAGCAGCGCTCAGGTATTACTCCTAACTCAGCGCTCAGAAATCGCTCCTGGCAGGCTGGGGGACCATATGGGATGCCGGGAATCGAACTCAGGTTCGTCCTGGGTCAGCCTTATGCTGACCCACTGTTCTATCTCTCCAGTCACACATGCAAATGTTTTTTGTTTGTTTGTTTGTTTGTTGGGTCCCATCCGGCAGTGCTCAGAGGCTATTTCTGGCTGTACCCTCAGAAATCGCTCCTGGCAGGCTCGGGGACCATATAGGACGCCTGGATTCGAACCACCGTCCTTCTGCATGCAAGGCAAATGCCCTACCTCCAGGCTATTTCTCCGGCCCCCGCAAATGTTTTTCTTAAGGGCATTCAATAGTATTTCTTTTCTTGAATTCAGTTTACTGTATAGATTCTCTTGGTTTATTTTTAAATTGAGTACCTTCATCAAATGTTTACATGAGCATGATATATATATATATATATATATATATATATTTTTTTTTTTTTTTTTTTTTTTTTTTTTTTGGGGTTTTTGGGTCACACCCGGCTGTGCTCAGGGGTTTTTCCTGGCTCTGTGCTCAGAAACTGCTCCTGGCAGGCACGGGGGACCATATGGGACGCCGGGATTCGAACAGATGACCTTCTGCATGAAAGGTAAACGCCTTACCTCCATGCCATCTCTCCGGCCCCGATATATATATTTTTAGCAAAGATTTGTGATTATGTTGGAGTTTGCTTTTCTTTCCTTGTTCTATTTTAGTGTCACTGTGCCTAACCTTTCTCCTCTTCCTTGGCATTTCTTCCACAGCACTGTCTTCTCTTTCATCTCCAAATTCTCTGCCTTCCCAAATAGGAGCCCGATATTTTTTTTGCTGATCATTCTATTACTCTGGAGGCTGGGCTGGTAGCATTTAAAATATGTGATGGTCCTTTCCCACATTAAAAAGCTGTATAGTCTTCACGTGAAATAGTTGAAGGAACATAGAGAGAAAGAGAAGCTGCTTCTGCTCCTGCAGTTACCTTGTGAAGGGGACTATTTTTCTTATATGATATAAATGAAATCTTCACTCTGCCCACTTTTACACCTACGCATGTACTGAGCGTCTCCAAGGAGACAAGGAAACCCGGAGTCCGGTGATGGTGAATCCTTCTCAGAGACAGCAGGCTGGAGTCTCAGGCAACTCTCCCAGGCGTCTTGGCTCCCAGATGCCCCTTTCAGACACCCGCTTTTCTCGAGGCTCTTCCAGACAGGCTTTCTCGAGCGAGCATGTCTCTCCCTTCACAGAGGAAATAGGCTGTCCTTTACAACTGAAGGGCTGGTTGTGGTGAGTTCAGTCGGCAGAAAGCCTCTTGGGACAAGAGGGGTGGGTGCAGAAAGGGTGGTGGGATAAGAGGAGTCCATCTTCTCCAAGATTGTGTCCCCAGTTTCTCCCGATGCTGTTTCATTGCCTCCCTTTGCCCTTTGTAGACACACAGGCACCACTTAACCTTCTGAAGTGTCATGAAAATAATCCTTGTTACAATAGTACCATCTTGAGCTCAGTGTAGTGAGATTGTCCTTTGTAGAATTACTACTCTTGAGGAATTCAAGTTTTTAAGTGTCTGCTCATGACTGATAATCTCATAACCACTGTTTTTTCCTTTTCTCTTGAGTACACCCCCAAGCCATCTTATTTCCTCCCAGTTCCCATGCCACCTGTCACTATAACTTTATTTGTTTTCAGACACACATACACACTTAGGGTTTATTCCTGGCTCTGCACTCAAAGATCAGGGCTCACTTTTTGTGGAGTTTGAGGTACCACGTGGGATGCCAGGAATGGAACCCTTGTTGGCCTTGTGAAACATAAGCGCCCTACCTGATGTACCTGATATATTCCAACCTCTTCTTGGGAGCTATGTACACTATTTTCTTAAATAAATTAAGATGGTTTCCTCTTTGAGAAGCCCAGTACCTTGTAAGTCTGCACCACAAATACCCATGCATCTTCTTTGTAACACGATTAATTACCTTGTAGAAACTATTGTTGATCCAGTCCCCAAATAATATCTTACTCTGTAAACTGGAAGCAGCTCATTGAATGAGATTTTGTTTGTGTGTTTGTTTGTATGCACACACAGCACCACTGCTGATACTTACCTCAGGGGCTACATTTAGTGTTGTTCTCAGAAATTATTTCCACTGGTGCTCTGGAGACCCTGCACTGTTGGGAATTGAACCTGGGCTTCTTGTTAGCAAAAGGTGTTTACTAGTCTATCCAAGTATCATCCTGTCCTTAATGAGTGTTCTTACTGTCTCTTTTGTGCATTCTTGGTTCTCCACCCAAATAGCATATATTTCATGTTATTGTCCTAGTATAGATATCTATAGATTTCAGTTTCTTGCTGCTAATCCTGTGTTCTATTTTGAAAAGATGTGAGTAGGGGCTGGAGAGATAGCATGGTGGTAAAGTGTTTGCCTTTCATGCAGAAGGAAGGTGGTTCAAATCCCAGCATCCCATATGGTCCCCTGTGCCTGCCAGGGGCGATTTCTGAGCATAGAGCCAGGAGTGACCCAAAAAAACAAAAAAAGAGAAAGAAAGAAAAGGTGTGAGTAGGAGTGATTATCAGTAATGACTCAATGAGGACTTGATGATGAGACAGTTATTTTGTTTTGTTTTTAAATTAGAAATTACAGAAAAGATTGGTCCCTCTTACGTTTTGTCTTTGGAAGTACTCTTCTGAGTTCCTCCTTATCATATCACCTCTCTAGTTTTTACCTTTAAATAGAAACTGTCCCATGTTATGAGGTTGAGGAATCCTCTGTTTTAGATCTGTCCAGTTTTGTTCATTGGTGCTTATTCCATTTAATTCAAAGAAGCTTCTATTGCACATAGGCTACCAAAATGGTCTTAAGTTTTTTGTTGTTGTTGTTTTGTTTTTCTGGGTCACATCCAGCAGTGCTCAGGGGTTACTCCTAGCTCTGCGCTCAGAAATCGCCCCTGACAGGCGACCATATGGGATGCCGGGATTCGAACCACTGACCTTCTGCATGAAAGGCAAATGCCTTACCTTCATACTATCTCTCCAGCTCCCCAAAATGGTCTTGTTTATCTTACATGCTGTGACCTTCTCTCCTGAATAACTTCATGCACAGTGGATCACTGCTTAGTTCTTTCTATTGATTTGGACTCAGATGAGGTGAAAGTATTTCTTGTAACTTGAGCCCCCAAGTTTCCCTCAGGAAAATAGGGGAGGAGGGTGAAGAAGTATCTGGAAATTGCCCTTTATTGTCTTATAAGTTTCTGCGTTCACCAGGTCGTTCCTGGCCTCTCTTAGTCATTCTTTCTCAATGTCTGAATTAATACTCCAAATTGTATGTCAGAGCTTTGGTACTGTTAACACAATGTTTCAAAGATGGATCACTGTTCTTACAGAATTGTGCATATATTGGGCTAAATCTAAAAAAATGTAAACACATTCTAGAAAGTTTGTCAACTTTGACTGGTGGGAAATTCTCTTCGCTATCTTATTTGCCTGGAAGTTGGGAAGTCAGAATCTAATTCTAAACTTCCTGGAATCCTTTTCTGATGGAGACCCTGAACCTGTGTGGTAACACAAAGATTTTTCTCCCATTTTTCTTTTTAGGCCCTTCAAGTGGCGAGACAGCTGCTTCTTCAGCAGCAGCAGCAACAACAGCAGCAACAGCAAGTTAGTGGATTAAAATCTCCCAAGAGGAATGACAAACAACCAGCTCTTCAGGTAACAAAATTTTTTTTTTAAAAGCTGGCATTATATATTTTCAGTTGGCTATAAGCAATTCAGAAGTGGATTTTGTGGGGAATTGCCAGTCTTTTGAGTAAATTTTCTGTAGAAGGGTGGACCCCGCATAGGCAGAATATGCCAGTTTTGGAAAACTGTTTATATTACCAACTGTTTTCTTGTTGGGAGTAGAAGGTCTGCTAATTGGTCAATAGAATAAGGAGAAAGGGATTGCTGGTATGGATGGAATAATAGACATAGATTATCAGTGAGAAGATAGTTCATACACAAATGCTGCCTTTCATGATGTATCTAGAAATCACACACATGGTCTTCAGTTGAGTGTAATATATGTACATATATGCACACACAGACACCCCACCAAGAGACAGTGAGAAATATCTGAGAACCTTTTCTTGTCCCAGTTAAACAGTGTAGATGCTACTGACATTCTGGAAGCCAGGGACATGATGATTAGATGCTCTCCAGTGTATAGCAAAGGCTCCTGTTCTACATAGTTATTTAGAATTATTATGATGTCAATAATATCAAGAATATTACTGGAAGTGATATTCATTTCAGTACTTTCATAGACTTTGTAATACATTTCATTCTTAATTCTTCTTCAATCAATATTTTTCAGGATATTATCAAATCATTAGTAAAAATTAGTGAACAATTTTCAAATAAAGAATTTTGCCTAGATGGGTTTTTTTTTTTTATCAGTTTCTTACTTTAGGCATTTTTAGAGTAAAGGTCAAAGAAGTAGAAGAAGAAATCAGTTAATAAAATTAAATTTAGAGGTTTATTTTTTTTTTTTACTTATAATAGTAAATTGTAAAAAGAAAAATATTTTTTTCCCTTAAAAATTTGACACAGGGGGGCCCGGAGAGATGGCACAGCGGCATTTGCCTTGCAGTCAGCTGATCCAGGACCAAAGGTGGTTGGTTCGAATCCCGGTGTCCCATATGGTCCCCCGTGCCTGCCAGGAGCTATTTCTGAGCAGACAGCCAGGAGTAACCCCTGAGCACCGCTGGGTGTGGCCCAAAAATCAAAAAAAAAAAAATTGACACAGGGCCCGGAGAGATACCACAGCGGCATTTGCCTTGCAAGCAGCCCATCCAGGACCAAAGGTGGTTGGTTCAAATCCCGGTGTCCCATATGGTCCCCCGTGCCTGCCAGGAACTATTTCTGAGCAGACAGCCAGGAGTAACCCCTGAGCACCGCCGGGTGTGAACCAAAAATCAAAAAATAAAAAATAAAAAAAAATGGACACAATATTTGTGTTCACCTTTGCTGGTACTTGGTAGTGGTTTTCTTTCTTTCTTTCTTTCTTTCTTTCTTTCTTTCTTTCTTTCTTTCTTTCTTTCTTTCTTTCTTTCTTTCTTTCTTTCTTTCTTTCTTTCTTTCTTTCTTCCTTCCTTCCTTCCTTCCTTCCTTCCTTCCTTCCTTCCTTCCTTCCTTCCTTCCTTCCTTCCTTCCTTCCTTCCTTCCTTCCTTCCTTCCTTCCTTCCTTCCTTCCTTCCTTCCTTCCTTCCTTCCTTCCTTCCTCTCTTTCTCTCTGCCTCCCTCTCTTTCTCTCTGCCTCCCTCCCTCTTTCCCTTCCTCCCTCCATATCTTTCTACCTTCATGGGGGGGGGTGATAGTATGAGGGAGTAGGATTTGGGCCATACCCATTGGTGTTAAAAGGCTATTTCTAGTTCTGTGCTCAAGGGTGACCCTGCCAGTACTTTGGGAACCATATTATCTACCTGGGGTCAAACCTGGGTTGCTACTTATAAGGCAAGTGCCTTATTTTTTCCATTTCTCTGGTCCATGTTCAACTACTTTCATAGGTGAGAGTCTAGATTACCAAATTGAGAGTCTGTTTCTTACACTGCACAGTTTGATATAGAATCTGTCACTGAGAGTGAAGGGCATAATTTGGTGCCAGTTAATTTGATTACGAGGTCAATCCAAGTTCTAACTAGTATGGACTTTGAACCAAAGCTAGTTCCCAAATTATCATGGAGACAAAACTGACATTGAATAACAAGTTATAATTTTTTGTTATATCTACATAGAAAAACTGTCCCTGGCTAAGAACAATCTAATGGTATCAAAAACTTTTGGGAAACAGTTGATTAACAGTGTGCATTATTTACTAACACTTTTGAAAACAGTTATTTGGTAACCCATCCCCAATCCACATGCCTTTTAGTGTGTGTGAATGCTGGGAATATTTTTAATGAGGTACCGTGCCATTGAGGTCTCATGTCAGGTGCCTTAAGAAGTGCTTTGTTGTGCAGATGTCTTAAGAACAGCTCTGGAGGATGAAATATGACTGTGTTGACCTTTCAGCTGTGAGCTTATTTGTCAGGATTCAAATAAGTTGAAAGGATCAAACTGAACAGTTTCTGCAGTCAGACTGGGAATTGTGTTTCAGAGGTCAGCAGCGGAGGCCACATTGCAGATTCCAGAACATAGTCAATTGTTGGTACATATTAAAGTACTGGGGCATCTCCTGCAGACAGAGGCACAATTAAAATTCTAATTTATTAATGTATACAGGGAGCTAGTCCAGCCTGTCACTCAGTGATTCAAATGACTGTCCATTCCTTTTGCTTCCCTCTTGGAGCTCTCATAGCCTTAAGTATCCTGTGAGTCCTCTTGAATATGTCAGACCTCAAGTACATTGGAAAAATGACAATATATTATTGAGGTGGGGGGATCTTACACCCAGTAAACTTTGGTTTCAGATAATTATATTAAAAATACATCATACACAGTTTGTTTGATGTGTACTCTTCAAAATGGAATATCATTTGTAAAATTTTTTGTACTAGACATTTCTCTTCATAGTTTCAAAAAACATATGCCACTTTTTAGGTAGTTTCTTTCCAAGATGAGTGAAGTTTCTTTAGGGCTAAATATAAGAAGTCATTTCAGGGGATTTCCTTTAGAGGTCTCTTTATCTCTCTCTTTTCCCTTTTTTTCCTTATCCATTATAAGATTTGAAGCTACCAGAGGAGTCTGATACAGAAATTCATTTTGTCTGGCAAGGCCAGTGTCAAAACCGCCCTAACACATCTTTCTAAGCACTGCAATATGTCTAGCAAATACAGGAGTAGGAGCCATCTTGAATGCTGGTTTTGTTAAGGAAAATGTTTTGAGTCTTTGCCTACCCTCTCAGTGGGAGAGTTGACAAGCAGAGAATTTAGACCAGATTCGAGTTAGTTTGGGGAAGAAAACAGTTGGTTGCCTGTGGTGTGTGCAAGTTTGTACGCACACACATGTGTATGTCATAGACTGTTGCTAAAATGTCCCTTCAGCTGCCTGGTAGAGTCATGAAGATTCAGTTGTCTGGTCTTCTATAAAAATAGAGAGAAAGTAAAAAAAAAAAGTGACTAAGCTAGGCTAGTGGCATATTATCAGATTATTAAAAAGTTTCCATAGATTATATATTCACAGGACTACCCAATTTTTAAATTTATTTATTTATTTGATTTTTGGGTCATATCTGGTAACACTCAGGGATTACTCCTGGCTCTATGCTCAGAAATCGCTCCTGGCAGGCTCAGGGGACCATATGGGATGCCGGGATTAGAACCATCTTCCTTCTGCATGCAAGGCATATGCCTACCTCCATGCTATCTCTTTGGCCCCAACTACCCAAATTTTAATATTGCTTGCCATGCTATACTGCCATAGTCTGTCCTTGGTAGGGCATGTTAGCCAGAATGCCTGCAAATGAAAAGGGAATATTAGAGCAAATCTTAACAATATTCATATATGATCTTTTACTCTTCTTTACTACATGGAGAGACCTGTTTTAACAAATTTCAGATCTTCCACATAGAAGAAGTCTTGAGAGGGAAGAAAGATTTGATCTGCTAATTGTTTGAGGGAGGGAAATAAAAAAAGAAACCCAAATCCCAAGTATACTATGACTCATATTTTAAGCACATCTCACACTTCCCTGCTTTATGTTTGGCAGTGCTCTCCAGTTTCACAGGCTGATAATACAAACAAAAGAAAATGGAAAGTTAGAGGAATCTCTGAGTGGTTACTCGACAGAGATCATGAAATGTAGTCAAACATCACAAATTTAAACTAATTTCAGGAAGATTAGAATAAATAAAAAGAAATGATGTTTCTTTGGTAGAAATTCACCGAGAACTCAATCTAGGCTAGCTGTATTCTCAGGTGACATTGTGTTGTGGTTGATAAGAAAGTATTACTAGGTTATCATTACTGCTCTCAAGTTCTTAATAGTTTATGTAGTAATCCAAATGACTATTTAGTCTGTCATTTGTTTGCACTGTTTTTTTTTTATGAATGATGCACATAAAATATTGAATATTGGCCCCATCTTCTGTGAAATTAATTCAAGGTGGTATGTTGAGTGCTCATAAGTGTTGTGCTGATGTCCTATTTCTGCCAAGGATACAGACCCCTGCCTTCAGGATGCTTATGGGTTGTAAAGGATTTAGCAAGGTTTTGTTGCAAAAAAATGAAAATTTTATGTGAATAAAAATAATAGCTTTGGGCCCGGAGAGATAGCACAGTGGCATTTGCCTTGCAAGCAGCCGATCCAGGACCGAAGGTGGTTGGTTCGAATCCCGGTGTCCCATATGGTCCCCCGTGCCTGCCAGGAGCTATTTCTGAGCAGACAGCCAGGAGTAACTAACCCCTGAGCACCGCCGGGTGTGGCCCAAAAAACAAAACAAAAAAAAAATAGTAGCTTCATTTTGTAAATATTTAGTACTTATATAGATTGCTTAAACAAGTGAAGTAAATGCATAAGGGTGCAGGTGCACTCTTAGTCTTGAAAATGTGTAACTTTACTGGCTGAAGATGAATTTGGCCTAGGCGAGCAATATTATTGATCCAAGTTTGAAACTTTGACCACCGTTTCTGGGTAGTCATTCATTTGGTTCTTTAAGCATTTTAGTTGCTGGCATGAGAACATAAACTGGAAGGAAATCAAATGACACATTTTCTCCTAAGAAAGTAAAAGTACATGTGTATTCTGGCAGTGTAAAAGTTAGGCGAAAAAAGTAAACCTGTGTGTTGCTTACAGTGGAAAGCTGACCACATTTTAAGACTCTATAAAGACCTTGAACTTGAAGCCAGTCATCTGATGGTTTTCTCTATTGGCTCTTTCTTTCTACAAAGCGGCATCGTAGTAGGCCCCTCACAGAGACCCTCTTACTGGAAAAAAGTATAGTAGTGAAAGACACTGGAAGCTCAGCCTTCTGTTGTGCTTGGAAGATCAGGACTGTAACGACAGCTACTGCTTTAATTTGAGGTTAAACTTCAAGTTTCATCATGAGTTGTTTTTATTTTTTTGTTATTAGCATTTTTACTTGCTGTTCTATAAAAATGTGCTTTAAGCAACTTTTTGGCTTTGCATTAGCGTCATAAGCAGTCTTGGTATCTCATCATTTCTACATCATTCACTTAGGAAAAAAAATGGTAAGGGGAAATCTTTAAAGGAAATGACAGTTTTATGCTGTAAATAGTGAAATGGAATAGTTTTGAAGTACTGACCCTTAAAATACATCCCTGTGCAATGGATTAGTCAAGTGGATAATTCAGGAGGAAGCAAATTATATTATTATTTAATGTCTAGAGTCAGTATTATCGAAAATTGGCATACCTAGCATTAAATTCACATGAGGTATTGGAATTTTTGTACCATGGCTCAGTGGTGCATGTGGTTCAGGCAGGGTGGAAAATGCAGTGCCAGGGATTGAACCAGAGCTAAGCCTCTTGCCTACAAAGTTTATACTCAACCATACAGCTATATTTCTGGCCCCCACATACTTTTTAAAATGTCTTCTTGTGGTTTTTTTTTTTTTGTGTGTGTGGGGGGGTTTGGGTCACACCTAGCACTCCTGGCTCTTTGCTCAGAAATCACCCCTGACAGGCACAGGGGGCCATATGGGATGCTGGAATTCGAACCACTGTTGGTCCTGCACTTGCAAGGCAAATGCCTTACCATTGAGCTATCTCTCCGGCCCCTCCCCTTCCTTTCTTCTTCTTTTTTTGTTTGTTTGTTTGTTTGTTTGTTTGTTTGTTTTTTGGGTCACACCCAGCATCGCTCAGGGGTTACTCCTGGCTCTATGCTCAGAAATCGCTCCTCGAAGGCTTGGGGGACCATATGGGATGCCGGGATTCAAACCACTGTCCTGCAAGCAAGGCAAATGACTTACCTCCATGCTATCTCTTTTTTTTTTTTTTTTTGTGGGAAGAGTTTTGGGTCACATTCTGTGGTAGTAGCAGCTTATACCTGACTCTGTTTTCTGGAATCACAGTGGATTTAAGGGAACATATGTGGTCACAAGGACCGAACTTGGGTCAGCAACTGCCTTACTGGTTGTATTTAAGTCAGTTTTTGTTTGCTTTTGGGTCATACTTGGTGGCATTCAAGGGTTACTCCTGGCTCTGCACTCAGAAATTACTTCTTGCAGGCTTGGGGGACCATATGGGGTGCAGGGAATCGAACCTGGGTTTGTCTAGGATCAGTAGTGTGCAAGGCAAAGGCCCTACTTCTGTGCTATCTCTTCGACCCCTGTATTTAAGTCTTTGCTGTAACTTTTTTGGGGGAAAGGGGTGGTCACATCCAGTGGTGCTCATAGGTTACTCCTGCTTCTGCACTCAGAAATTACTCCCGGGCCCGGAGAGATAGCACAGTGGCGTTTGCCTTGCAAGCAGCCGATCCAGGACCTAAGGTGGTTGGTTCGAAATCCGGTGTCCCATATGGTCCCCCGTGCCTGCCAGGAGCTATTTCTGAGCAGACAGCCAGGAATAACCCCTGAGCATCGCCGGGTGTGGCCCAAAAGCCAAAAAAACCAAAAAACCAAAAAAACAAAAAAAAAAAAAAAGAAATTACTCCAGGTAACCTTGGGAGTTCACATGGGTTGCTGGGGATTGAACCCAAATTGGCAAGGCAAGTGCTCAATCTGCTGTGCTATCTCTTTGGCCCCATTTATAACATAGTTTTGAAGAATCCTCAAACCCCTAACCAAAAAAAATCATCTTGAAAAATATAAAATTGAAGTTATGCTTTCAAAATAGTTATTAAGTCTTTAAGATTATGCACATTATTAAAAATGTGATCTAAATAAGGTACTAGGCAGTAAACTTGGGTTCTATTGCTGGCACCTCATATGGACTTCTGACACCACCAGGACTGATCCCTGAAAATAAGCTTGGTGTAGGTAGGTTCTAAATACAACTGAGTATGCTCCCAAAATAAATAAATAAAGTTTACAATGTGATCTATCACAAAATGTAATAGAAACAATAGATCTTTCTCCCAGAAAAAAAAATGGACACACATACAGATTTTGTGCTCAATTTTAAGGGTTTTATGAATTTCAAAAAGTACATCTTGGGGGTAGGTGGGCAGAGAGATAATACATGAGGTAAAGTCTTGACTTACACACTGCCAGGCTGGATTTGTTCTGCCAAGCCCTATATGATGCCTAAAGCACCACCAGGAATGATCTCTGAGCTTAGAATCAGAAGCAAGTGGGCGGAGTGAAAATACTGAGTGTTAGGTGTTGACCTTGCAAACAACTGACCTGGGTCCAATTTCTGACACCACATCTGGTCTTCTGAGCTTTGCCAAGAGTGATTCCTGAGCACAGAACCCAAGGTAAGGCCTCAGTAAACAAAAAGAAAAAAATAAATAAACCCAGAAATAAGCCTTGAGCATAATTTGGTATGAAACAAAACAGAAACAAACAATCAAAAAGCACATCTTGTTGCCCAGGTAAACTTCTCTTGCTTTAACAGTATTTTGTTTTGTTTTGTTTTGTTTTGAAGCCACACCTGGTGACCCTCGAGGGTTACTCTTGGCTCTGTGCTCAGAAATCATTCCTGGCAGGCTTTGGGGAGCATAAAGGATGTTGGGGATCGAAACTGGGTTGACTGTGTTCAAAGCAAACACCCTACCCGCTGTGCTATCACTCTGGGCTAAGAACTCCATATTTCTACATTGGATTATGCTACAATGAAGTGGCTCTTTTTGATATTTTTATTCTTGCTATTTTATTTTATTTTTCTTTTGCAGGCTTCCTCCCATCCTTGCTATTTTAATTTCATCTTTATAGAAGGTGGTCTTAGCATTCCGTATACTTAGGACTGCCCCTGACTCTGTCAGTTGACTAAATTTACTTATTATTCATTCTTGCTTTCAATATTATCTGAATTTGTACATGGAATTTTATATACTTACATGCTCCTAAGCATTAAACTACAAGTGTGATGCTAAAATGTCCAATGCAAATATATCTTTGTCACCATATGCATATTCTACTACTATACACAAAGGTAATACATGCTTACTAAGGTGTTGGTATGGAATAGCACTCTGCAACTATTCTGTGGGTACGAACAAGTGAAATTTAGGGAGATTGGCTTCTAGCAGAGTACAAAGAAGTGGTAGCACCAAGATGAGAAGCCAGGCTTTATTTTGTTTTTTGTTTTTAGAGACACAAAAAGACTTTCCCTTAAACATGTATTATTTATCTACTTTTATATCTTCTGAGTGCCATGATTTTTTTATAAGTAAGCAAATTATTATATTTTCCACAACACAAAAGAGAATGAAACCAGACCAGCAAAACTAATTCCATTGTAGCAAAACTAATTCCATTGTAAAATTTGAACTTAAAATTAAGAGGACTTAAATTCTATACAGTTATCCTAATTCATGGTGGCAGTATTGTTGTTGTTGTTGTTGTTGTTGTGTGTGTGTGTATGTGTGTGTGTGAGAGAGAGAGAGAGAGAGAGAGAGAGAGAGAGAGAGAGAGAGAGAGAGAGAGAGAGAGAGAAAGTTTCATTTCCCATCTGAGATGCTCTTTTGAGCATCCTTGTGTTGGAATATGGAAGAGTATGTTACAATCCTTGTTGGGGCCAAGAGGTGGGGAGGAAGGGGAAAAACATACTTGACTGGTCAAAAATGTGTAAATTGCTGACAAAATGACACATGTAATTAAGAGTGCTCCTACCATTTTACCTTGTGGTTTACACCTCCCGTGTTGAAAAAGAGAGCGACTCCCACCTCGCTAATTACCATTATCACCGAAATGCTAAGGTTGGAGTCATTAGTTCCATGTGCATTTAATTAGAGGAAGGCTGAAATTGGATTTAACTTATTACTTTTTCATGGATCACTTTCTTGTCATCACTTCAAATTGGATTGCAGCCCCAGGTAACTAATTATGAGAGCCACAGGATCAAGAGTAAAAAAAAAAAAAAGATAATTAGGAATAGCACTGTTGGACCCTTGCTGGTCATCCACTTGTGCTTTGGGGGGAAAAGCAAGCTGTATTCTATCATCTTGCAGATGAGGGAGTCTGAGTTCCCTAGGGTCTCGGGCATCCCGGCTCCCGGCACCACCCAGCATAGTTTCTGTGATACACAACTGAGTGGAAGATGTTGTCTCGATGTGGTTCCACAATCAGCTCCTAATACTTAGATTAAACTTGTAAAAGCAACAGATTGGTTGTAGGTATGACGCTTCTCAACAACTGTGTAGACTGAGGGCCTCACATGTATGATTACAGCAAAGCTGTCAAGATGCCTCTGAACCAAAGTACGGAATATTTTAAATACAGGGAATTAGAATTTAATGAACGTATTAATGTTCCAGAAACATCATTCATATCTGACAGGAAGACATATCAGTCAGCACAACAGTGAGCTTTAGGGTTTATACATTGGGAATTTTTGTCAGTTTCCAACATGCTGTAATAGTCACACCAAGGACTCTGCTTGCTATGGCTGGTTCCTCACACCACCCGCTTCCCACCACCCCATGTTATGAACAGGTCTGTTACTATTCTGCTTCCCCTACCACCCCCATCAAAAGTGCTTTAAAATAAATTATATTGTTTCCATGTGCCAGCACAGAATTCAGAGCTGCAAGCAATCAATTTTATTGACATCATCTGAAAAAATGTTGATGACAGTTGGAGGATGTGAAAAGACTGATTTTTATAAAAGTCACCAATACTAAGAGTAACACAACCCTTCCTTTTTTTTTTTTTTTTTCTGAGATGTAATCTTCTTACAAAACAAACCAATGAGCAAGCAAACAAAAACAATCCTTGGAGTTAGACTCTGGTTAGAAGGGATTCTTCTTGGATAGGCTCTGAGACCCTGATGAAAAGTTCTGCTATTGAGCTTGTTGGTTCCCTGGAAGAGATGAAAGCTCCTAAAAAAGTGAATCACCAAGCAGAGATGGCTGGAGTTTCCTTAACTTGTTTAAATTTGGCTTTAATGTTGTGTTAATGTAAGCAAATAATTATGATTTGCTCTTGGGTGACTTTCAAACCCCGGTAACCATGGCTTGTTCGTGCTTTTGTAAGGCATGTCATGGAGTCTACACCATGATGAGCCACCCCAAAGAGGCCCCAATGTTATTATTCCCAGAGTGATAAAACAGTGTTGCTGGAATGAGTATCTTTCTCCCGCATGTCATTTCTAAGCCATCTCTCAAGAACCAAAAGAGTCATCATCAAGTCTAATGTAGAAAATTCAAGCTTTTTTTATTTTTAACATCTTAAGTTGATTTAGAATTTTGTACACAATATTCGCCTGTGGTTAGACTGGGGGCACCCCGAGGTCAAGTGATGTAGTGTTTTCCATTTTTCCATATGAGTCTCCCAGTGTGTGATAAAAGCAAACTCCTTTATTTTGTAAGTCTGCAGGAATTTCTGATGAAGTGCAGAGGTCACGTTCCCTGTCAATTTGAGTAGCCAGCATTTTTTAACTACTGTTTTTTCTTCCCTTTTTTGTGTGTGTGCCTTTTCTTCCCTGCCCCCACTTCCCCATAAACCCTGGCACTTTTTTGACACATGCTCAGTGAAGCCCTCCAATCTGAAACTCATTAGCACACAGCATTGGCCCCTATCCAGTGGTTAGAAAATTTCCTGAAGCCTAGAATAACAGCATTTGGTTTAAGCGCCATGGACCAGAAGTGACAATGGGGGTAGTCTCACTCCCCTGGCAGCCTGCCCTGTCGGGAGAGCCAGCTGACCTGGAGCACAGTGAGACAGAGGTCATGCATATGGGACGGGCTCCAAAAGTTTGATCATTGAAGGAATACGCTTCTGAATTGCAAGGCAGTATCTTTTTTTGCCTTTTGCTTTTTATTTCAGTTAAGTTGGAGGTGTTTAGGAACATTAGCTGTGGGACCATGAATGAAAGCAAGCCATTAGAGAACTAGGATGAAAACTAGAATGAAAATTAGGATGAAAACTAATCTCTGCAAGAAAAAAAATTTTTTTTCACTGCTGTAACTTATATTGGAGAACCTAAGGAGTTCATTGTCATTGTTCATTGACCCTCATTGTATCTTAAGTAATGGAACCAAGATGAAACACATTAGAAAAATTACAGGGCCCAGGGATGGAGCAGTGGTGCAAGTGATAAGGTGTTTCCCTCACCCGCGCTAACTTAGGATGGACCTTATTCGGTTCCCCGGTGTCCCAAATGGTCCCCCATGCCAGGAGCAATTTCTGAGAGCATAGCCAGGAGTAACCCCTGAGCATCACCGGGTGTGGTCCAGAAAAACAAACAAAAAAATTACAGGCTGGAGATATAGTAGTATGGGTAGGTCATTTGCTTTGTACGTGGCCAAACTGGGACTGACCCGGTTCAATCCCCGCCATCCCATTTGGAGCAGTTTTTGAGTGCAGAGCCAGAAATAATCCTGAGCACTGCAGGGTGTGGCCCAAAAACTAAAAGAAAAAAAATATAAAAAGTGCATAGTTCACCAAGAGTCAGGATAACTTAAAACCAGTTTTCAGGGGCCAGAGGGATGGTACAGTGGTAGGGCATTTGCCTTGCAAGCAGCCGACTAGGACCTATGTTGGTTTGAATCTCAGCATCCCAGATGGTCTCCGTGCCTGCCAAGAGTGATTTCTGAGCAGAGAGCCAGGAGTAACCCTTGAGCACTGCTGGGTGTGGCCCCCCAAAAAATAAAATAAAGGAAAAAAACCCCCAAAAATCAGGTTTTCAAACAGGACACATGAGTCCCAGAAATAAATAGTAATAATGTTAAATAATAAACACTTAAATTGTACGTTCTAGGAGCCCCTGACCATATATATCTATAAAACTTGTCACTTGGGGAGAAAATTCTATTATTATTCCCATTTTACAGAGGAGGGAAGTGAGGACATACAAAAGTTAGCTTGTCCTGGGCCAAACAGATGCTAAGTGGTAGAGTTGGATTCCAGCCCAAACAGTCTTACTTACGAATCTGTGCTCTTATCCCTTACGTTCCATTGCTTCTTACAGATTTATTGCCTTGGCCTAGCCGATAGGAATAGCAAAAGACCACAGAATCTGACTTGTGGATGCTGAATGCCTTTTCACTAACCATTAGACCACACCACCTCCTAATTTGGACATATGTTTATGGGCATATTTGAAAAATAGTGCTTGTAATTGAAATATGCACTTTCTAAAGGGAAATGACGCTTGGGAAAGAGAAGAAAGGCGGGTATTACTCAAAGCCTGCAGACAACTCTGCAAGTAATTGTCTAAAGGCAGCCGTTGAAATTGAGAAGCAGTTTGGAAAATGTACAGTTTGGGAAATTTGTGTACTGATGTAATTACGGTAGTTGTGAGTTGATGTCATGCCTAGTAACTGTTTTTGTATTGCTTGGGCCTTTGTTACTGAGCTGTGATATCACGAGCAAACTATTATAAACATAGCATGGATATAGCATGCTTGTGTAACAAAAGATCAGGAACTTTTATTAAGTTTGTTTTCCTTGTCATATTGTAAAAATTTATTATGTGTACTGTGTATATTAGAAACAGATTTGAGTAATTCTGCCTAAATGAAGTCATCCTGGCTATTTCCAGACTGTCTGTTTTTGGTTGTGAATAATTTTCATACATCAGATGGTTGTCATATTTAGTCGCTCTCAAAATTTTAAAGAGAACATATCCCATTTTGAACTTTCGGTGGACTTTAGCCGCCTTGCTGTTGGAATTGTTTGAGTTTGAAATTATTACCCAGTAAATTATGGAGACTGAATACTAGTCATTTCTAAGGGTCTAAGGCTGCTGCCTTCTATTCATAACTTTTCCCCCTTCATCAAAAGAACAGATTTTTAACTACTTAAGTAGTAGAATTTAAAGCTGCCAGGACACAATTGGGCTTAGAGCGCCAGCCCTTGTCCTTTTGTGTTATATCCCATTGGGGTAATTTGGTAAACATTCAAACTGACAGCCCAGCATTCATTGGTGTTCCTGGTAAAATGTGAATTTAAAATGGGTATTTCAGAAACAACTTTGGATGGCTCAATCCTCCTCAGCTACTCTCTTGCAGCTCCTATTTTTGCTAATAAGCTTTTCACACCTGAATATTCTACCTACTTCAACTTTTTTTTTTTTCAAACAGCCACTTTCCTCCTAATTTTCTCCCCTAATCTGCCTTTCCTTCTCACCATTTCCTTTATTATTCTTGCTCAATTCAGTGGCCATGTCTCCATCCTCATCCCAATCTGTCTGCCCCTCTAGGAACTAAGTCATCCTTTGGCTGACTCATCTTTTTAGAAATTGCCTTCTTTTAAACTGCTTTAATTCAGTGTCCCACAGCCCCCATGCCATTCTTTCCCAGCTTCCCACTTCCCTTCTGGAACCCAAAGCTATTCCTTTTCCAGAGTCTTCTTTCTAAAAAATGTTTCCCCTCTCATGTTTATTAAAGTATCACGGTGATTTATAATACTAGTGATGGTTTTTAATGATAGTTTCATGCAGACATCATTCTAGCACCACATCCAACATCGAAATGCCCTGTTCTCTCCACCAGTGTTTCAAGGAACCCTCCCATCCAGTCCTTCCTCCCTGAGGTAAGCTCAGTTCTATGAACCAAAAGTTCTTTTGAAGTCACTTGTTATTCCTGTCTCTGTTTCTTTATACCCACCTATAAGGGTGATCGTTCTGTACCTGCCCCCTTCTAACTGACTTTACTTAGCCTGCTACCCTTAGTTCCACCCACACACTGGCAAATCACATCATTTTATCTTTTCTTATAGCTGAGTAATATTTTACTATGCATTTATATTACAGTTTTTATGTTCAATATGCTCCCGTAGCACAATTTTCTCATTTGCTTATTCTCTTGCCTCTACCTACAAGATACACCTTTTAGAGGCACATCTAAGTACCTCAGGGCTGCTCCTTCTAGGCTCCTCATCCAGCTCTTTGAGTATCTCTAATGGAATTGATGAGATTACTTGTCAGGCTTTATTAGTCAGAGTTGTGAGTCACCATTGACTTATTAATTTTCTTCATTCCTACCATGTTGTTCCTCGGAAGATCTGCCATACTTTTTTCTAGTATCTTCTGTCCATTCCTTTTCCTGTGTTTTGTCCTGCTGCTAATATTTTTAGAACTCAGAGCTTTAATAAATACATTCTTGGGGCCTGAGCAATAGCATGGTGGGTAGGCATTTGCCTTGCATATGGTCGACCCATGTTTGATCCCCATCATCCTATATGGTTCCCTGATCCTGCCAGGAGTGATTTCTATGTGCAGAGCCAGGAGTAACCCCTGTTTACTGCTGGGTGTGACCCAACCTCCCCCAAAAGAACTCCTAAGACATTCTTGGTTCAGAATAGCAAAGAATATTATTAATCTACCTGCTTCTGTTCCTTCACATATTTTTCTTTCTTCAGATATATTATTTTTGACCTTGAATAACACTTCACTCAGATATTAATGACTATCATATCTATCATGATTAATAACTAATAATAATAATATATCATATAATTAATAACTAACTTATACCTCTGCCAAGCTTTTTAGTAAGCTCTTTTTTGTACTGACTATCTATTTTGAGAAGGTTTGAGTCTTCTGACTGGGAACAAAGAAGAGAATTTAGAGCTTTGATTCTTCTGTAAGGGAATGTCTATGAATACAATTCATTTGACAATATCTCAAAGTTCTAGAAATCTAGGATTGCAATCATTACTAGTTATATCACTGGCAATTGAAATAGAAGGCCTGAGTGAATAATTAATTCTACAATAATCACATCTTTATTTTCTTCAAAAGGAAACTCTAAAGTCCAGGGGTCTCAAACTCAATTTACCTGGGGGCCGCAGGAGGCAAAGTCGGGTTGATCCTTGAGTGCAAAGTTAGTAGTAAGCCTCGAACATTGGTGTGTGTGTGTGTGTGTGTGTGTGTGTGTGTGTGTGTGTGTCCCAAACAACTAAAACAAAACAAAACAAATAAAGATTCCTCTAGGGCAGGGCCACAAAATGTTGTATGGAGGGTCGAAAATGGCCCACGGGCCGCGAGTTTGAGACCCCTGCTCTAAACTCTAAACCTTATTCTTTCATATCTATGATAAAGGGGTTGATATTTATTCTAGAAACAGACTTAAAAGTCTAAAACTTAGAGAAATTGATAGAGTGAAGAGGTTTTGTTGACTATAGGTGAAAGCGACTCAGTCTGCAGTGCAGTTGGATTCTGGACTGGGATTGGCCTAGGTGGTAGTGCTGGTATTGATTACCTATGTCTATCATGGAAACGGACATTGGGAATGGTATATGCTTGCTTTGCCTTGCTAAGTTTGACATTGATTTATCTGACAAAGTCTACACTGATCGCATTTCAGAGTAGAGAAATACATATTTGTGATTATTCAGGGACTAGGATTCTGTGACAACTATTGTAATATTATGTTTAATAAAATTAAACATGTACTTTGGGGGCCGGGCGGTGGCACTGGAGGTAAGGTGCCTGCCTTACCTGCGCTAGCCTAGGAGACGGACCGCGGTTCGATCCCCCGGCGTCCCATATGGTCCCCCAAGCCAGGAGCGACTTCTGAGCGCATAGCCAGAAGTAACCCCTGAGCGTCACCGGGTGTGGCCCAAAAAACCAAAAAAAAAAAACATGTACTTTGTATCTATCCCTAGATCCTTAATGGGAGACTGAGGAAATTGTATTTTTATCCTGAAACTATACTGCTTCATAATAAAATTTGTTAGTGCTATTTGTCCTTAAAGATATAGGATCCTGAACATACACAGTCAGCAAAGTAGCCAAACATTTTAGAGATTTGTATATAAGAATATTATGAGATAAAAGCATAATTTCTGATGTCAGGTTCCCAAGTTTATGCTCTATTGCTATCTGGACTTGTGTGTAACCTTGAAAAAGCAACGTTGCCTCTTCAGGCTTCTATTTTCTCATGAAGAGGATGAATGTGGCCAATTATATCTTAACAAAATAGTGAAGATGAAATGATTAATGTGTGAAAAGTGCTTCTGCAGTGTCTGGGACATAGTAATTTCTCAGAAAAGTTAGCTTTTCTCATAACCATCTAAACTCTTTTAAAGGAAAAATGACTACAGAGTAAACCTCAAGCTTTATTTTAATTCACCTGTTAAAAGTTACTATTCAAGTTGATGTTTTAGTAGATTTAATAGGCACGACCTATCTGCTCATAGTTATCTTGTGCTTAACCAACCTCTATGTGAAAGCGTCAGATTCCTCATCTTGAAACAGGCAAGATCACAGTGACTGTCTGATAATAAATGTTGTTATGAAGATGAAGTGAGTTCCAACAAACTAACAAAGTAGAATGGTCCCAAGCACCACAAATATATCCTAAATGTGAGCTGCTGAGGTATCCCAGTGTTGTCACCATTATCCTGCCGGAAATTAACTATCCCAATCATGTTTCTTTGTGGCTCAAATTTTGGTCATACTCTTCTTAAAATTCCATCCTAATCTCTTCTTTTAAAAAATAAAATCCTTGTTTTCCCAGAATTTTATGTAAATGTATAGAAGGTTATCAGTTTTCCTTTCTTCCCTTTTCCCCTCCAATGCAGGGATCAAACCTGGAGTCTCATACATCCAAAACATAATCTATTCCACTGAGTTACTAACATAACCCTCAATACTAGGTTCTCTTAATAGCCAAGGAACTACTCCTTCACTTGAAGGAGTTGAAATCTTGAAGTTGTAGCTCGTCTGGCACAAAGCCAACGATGTATAGATATGTCTTATATCAATGACTTAGCGAGTTTGTCTATTATCTAAACGAAAAAGAAAGGAAAAATCGTTACTCTTTTGTAAGTGACAGGCCTCAAATTCATATACATCTAGCAGGAAAAATCCAGTTACTCTTGTCTAAATCTTTGATTAGGTCGAAAAAATGAATTTAATGAAGAATGGAGTGACTACTCAGAAAACTCCCTTTGACTTGCCCTTCTGCTCTCATTGCCTTTGTACATTCACTAATCTGTTTAAGGTATAATATTAATGGCATAGAACTTTAATTCATAAGTATAGAAAATTAGAGGTGACTAAAGGCAAAATACAGAAATGTATTTGGTATCAAGATTAAGTCAGAGAAGCGTAGCAAAGCTAGAAGAGATTATTAAGTAAACTTTGAGGAGAGAGGAAAGATGGAAAATATACCTAAATTTCTCATTTTGAAAGGAATTAGTTTACTCGATTATTTGCAACAGTATCACACTCAGGAAAATCGAAGACAAATGGAAGCAAAACAGAATTTAATTGAGCTATTATTTTGCAGACTTTGGCTTGGATTCAGACAGTCTAATCAAATTGTGCTTTGCTCAAATAACTAATGTTAAATGCAGCCTACCAACAGATGTTTAAAAAGAGTCTAATTGGAAAATCTACATCCTGGATTTAGTCTGTCTTGTTGAAAAAAAAAAAAAAAGCTTCAAGGATGATACCCCATTGACAAGCATTTCCAGAAAGGATAGCTTTCTTTAAGGTTGCTTGGATGCTTGGGTGAAATTATCTTGAATAGTAGAAGGTGGCACTCTGGAAATTAAATTTCTTGGAAACTCTCCAACTTCATGCCATATAGAGCTGTACAGAGAAATCTCCTTTATCACATTACGTCACCAGAGCCCTGTTACAGTCCCTGGATCGTGTCAGGGGCCCGTGTGCTGTAATTTATAATGAGCCCTTGCAAGTCATGCAAGGCACATACTGATTGATGACATTTAAAGGCACTGTCAAGGTGGCTAGGTAATGAAGTTGACCTTCCTCCTTCATTGTCTCAGTTTCAAGTTTGTATATATAAAGAAACAATTTCACCTGCCACGTTTGCTTAGAACTTTTGAATCTACAAAAGGAATTTGGTATAGTAATTAACTCTTCCTGTAGACCAGGAGTCAGCAAACTCCTAGAAAGGGATGGATGATCAATACGTTGGGTTCTACCAACCGTACCAGCATTTAACTTCCTCTCTGCACATCATGTGTAAGCAGTCATAGGTAATGAATAACACACATACTGTGTTCTTCCCCAAATTCAATACATATCATTTTAAAATGCAATGAAAATAATTCATAAGCCATATAAACACAAATAAGAGCCAAACTTGTGTTGTCGTTTGCCGGCCTCAGCTTCGGAAGATTAAATGTTATTTTGTCTATGAACAAAGCTTCCTGAAGGAGGGTGCTAGTAAAGATGAAATTTAGCCTTCATTTATTAATCTTTGCCTTAGCAGGGACCAGAACTATGCTTATTTGGAGGAAGGGACAATTTTATCTAATTAGCACAAAGGTGTCACCAGATTTCCTTTTTTTCTGTCTTTGATAAAGTTTATCCTTGCATTGAGGTAGGTGTTCTGTTGAAAGTAGTAACTTTTGAGATTTGAGAAAACGGACTCAGGTGGGAGGGCATTGGCTAGTTATCTCACACTACACACGTACTTTAGTGAAGTTGAGGAAAGCACATTTTAACCCAGTCTCTCTGTGTACACCTGTAATTTATCCTTGTACATTAGAAGAATGTATTGCCATCTACCAAGAAAAGAGCTTATAGATACATGATTCCCTTATAGATCATTAATACTAATTTGAAGTAAATAGTTGCCTCTAGATCCATGGCATCATTGCATTTTCCACATTGAACCTTCATGCTGTGCTCAGACACAAGCTGATAAGCATGTGTTTGCATTTTGTTTGCATTTTGAATCAAAATCATGTGTATTTTAGGTGATGATTTACCTCTGTACATTTTTTTTCTTTTTGTGGGGCTTTTGGGCCACACCCGGCAGCGCTCAGGAGTTACTGAGCACCTGGCTTTGCACTCAGAAATTGTTCCTGGCAGGCTAAGGGGACCATATGGGATGCTGGAGATTGATTCTGGTTCAGCCATGTGCAAGGCAAATGTCCTACCTGCTGTGCTATTGCTTTGACCCCCTGTGAATCATCCGTTCCTTACTTACAAAGGATTTGTCAATGAGTCTCATCACTGGAGAAATAGCAGAATTAATATTTGTGTCATCATCCAAGTCTAGGTTTTAAAGCTTTGAACAGTTATAGGTTCCTGAATTTATTGAATACAATTCTTGGTGTGGGACACAATCATAAGTATTTTGAAAATACTTCCTTTGTGTCTTTTTTTTTTTTTTTTTTTTTTTTTTGGTTTTTGGGCCACACCCGTTTGATGCTCAGGGGTTACTCCTGGCTATGTGCTCAGAAATCGCCCCTGGCTTGGGGGGACCATATGGGACGCCGGGGGATCGAACCGCGGTCCTTCCTTGGCTAGCGCTTGCAAGGCAGACACCTTACCTCCAGCGCCACCTACCCGGCCCCTTCCTTTGTGTCTTTATGGATACTCATCAAGGTGACAGTTAAGCTTCTTTTTAACTTGAACCTTTTGAAATCTCCTTGCACCCCTACCCTCCGCTTCTTTGTTTCTCCTTTCAGGGTATTAGAAGTAAATTTTATGACTTCTCACCAATGCAGATTATCAGTGGTCATCAAAAGATTTTAAAAAATTCTGAGTTAGGAGGCTTGATGTTTGCTCTTGGCTAAGTTTCTGAGGAATGAGCTCTAAATTGCCCACATGGAAGAATTGGTTAGATTACTCATTCTATTAACCATGGGTAGAGTTCTTTTGAGAAGTTAAGGGAACTGAGAAAAGAAAAAGATAATCTGTTCTTACCATATAGTTAGAAATTAATATATGCAGTTTATCTTTCCATAGTACTTCTGCTTTTGAATGGAGGCCCTAATTTATGATATTTATAGGGCAGCCTAAATTGGAAAATATAATGAACAACAACCAACATTATCAACAATCTTATTTCCTACCACAGTCTATTGGATAACTTTCAGATAAGTATTGAAATTGGCCCACATTGAAGAGTCAAACCAGGTTTCTAGGAGTTTAGAACATACCTCATTCAGGAACTTGGATGTTATTTAAAGTGTATAGTCCGTGTTTATCCATGGCCTTTCTTCTCTCAAGGTTTTATAAACAAATATCTTCTCTACTCATATTGCAGAATATAGAATGAAAAAAATTACTGGCATGGAGCTAGAGAGGCAAACTGGGTCTTTCACAATTACTATATTTTTATAGGGGTGGGATGTGTTGAATATTGGACCACACCTGGCATTGTGCTCAGGGATCACTCCTAGTGAGCTCAGGGACAATATGTATGTGGAGCTAGGGATCCAGTTCAGGTCAGTTGTGTGCAGGGCAAAGCAACCTACCTGTAATACTATTGTATGATTTCTTATATCTCTTTACCTATATTACCATATTTGAATCTGATTTGGCTTTTTAAAATTCTTTTTTTTTTGGGGTCACACCCGGCAGCGTTCAGGGGTTCCTCCTGGCTCTACACTCAGATATTGCCCCCAGCAGGCTTGGGGGACCATATGGGATGCTGGGATTCGAACGACCATCCTTCTACATGCAAGGCAAATGCCTTACTGCTGTGCTATCTCTTCAGCCCCAACTTTTTAAGATTCTTATTACATTGGGAAATTTTTGCTTTGTTAATTAATGATGACAAAATGGTCTTAGTATAGTTTGGTGCATGCATAGTATTGGGGGAGGGTGGCATTTTTCTTTAAGGTGACACCAATTGTGTTCCAGTTACCTGAATACACACCATCAAGCAGCAAGTAGCCAGATTGACTTAAAAAATAAAACAAATTGGGGTCGTAGAGATAGCACGGCGGTAGGGCATTTGCCTTGCACATGGCCCACCCAGGATGATCCTGGGTTCGATTGCTGGCATCCCTTATGATCCCCCGAGTCTGCCAGGAGCGATTTCTGAGCCCAGAGCCAGGAGTAACCCCTGTGCATCGCTGGGTGTGTACCCCCAAACAAACATACATAAACAAAACAGACTTACCAATTGAAATTTTATAAAAAGATTATATTTTTTGACTTATAAAGAACAAGTCAGACATTTTAAAGAAAATTTAGAGAACAGTAATCTTGAAAATATACACAGATGAATTTGAAAATAAATATTTTACTGCCTGTACAGTTCCATTTAGAATACTGTTTTGGGAACTATATTCCAGGAGCCTTCCCATTTTGCATGACACAGTGTCAGTTTATACACAATATGTTAATGCTTAATTGAAGATCATGTAACTGTAGATCAAAGGCATAATTTACAGACTTGCAGCAAATCTTACGTAGATCAGGAGTTTGACTAATGGAAGCCTGGACAAAACTGGTTTACCAAAGGATCTTGCAACCAACCAGCTGAGCCTTCATCTGTTTACTCAGCTGATGATGACAAACAGCGGAAACTGCTACCAAGGTGTGTAAATCAGGATTAGCATTGCTCCGCACCATCTAGCCACCCTTGCACACTTTGAAATCAGCTTTACCCTGTATGACCAATGAATAAGCATGGCTGTGTTTTAATAAAATTCTACTTTCAGACAAATATGAGATTCTGATTTTCAGGTCCACAAGTAAAATAGCATTGGAACAGAGCTGCTGGCAATGGAAAGCTTTAGAATATATCATTGTCCACAATTGAGAGTTTAGTTCCATCAGTGTCAGGCTCTGCATACGACTCCTGTAAAGCGTGGAAGTGGGTCCTAGGTAGAACTTGGTAAATATAAAGCCGTTGGCCAAATCCCACTTGACATTTGCATTTTTGAACGGTAGAAAAGAACAAATAAGAACACTATTTTCCAAAACATAAAAACTCTGAAAGTTAGGTTTCAGAATAATATAAAAGAGTTTTATTGGAATTAAACCATACTTACTCATTTTGTTGATTCTGATATTTGGCTCATTTCAGTAGTAGTCGTATATTTTTCAATAATCTAAAATATTTGACTTTGTTGTTGTCTGTCTTTATTTTGCTTCAATTTGGAGGCCACACACAATAACATGAGGGCTACTCCTAACTTGGTGCTTAGGTGATTACAAGGTACTGGGGATTGAACTCTGGCCTCCTACATGCAAAACATGCATTCTAATCTCTTTCTCTGACCCTTGCTTAGCTTTGTTGTTGTTGTTGTTGTTGTTGTTATTGTTACTGTTTTGGGGTCACACTGATGGCACTCAGGAATTACTCCTCACCCTTTCCTCAGAAATCACTCCTGCCAGGCTCAGGGATCATATGAGATGCTGGGGATCAAACCCAGGTCAGCTTCATGCAAGGAAAATGCCCTACCTGCTATGCTAGTGCTTCTGTCAGCTTTTTGTAAAAAAAAAAAAGTTTGTTGATCCTTGGTTTAGATCTTTTGGCTATTTTTCATACCATATTTATGAAAGAAAAAATAACAAACAAAGCTTGGACATCTATTAGCATATGTGTTTGACAGTAAGGGAAATAGGAAAAGCATGACAATGCAATTTTATTGTTGTTGCTTTGTTTTTCTACTTAGTTTGTTGTTGTTCTGTTCTGTTCTGTTTTGTTTCGCTTGTTTTTGTTTTGAGAAAGGCAGAGTTCAGAGAACAAAGTTAATGGGGGAAAGACCAGAGCATTCTCATGAAAAGATTATTGAGCTCAGTTATTTTTATTTTTTGTGGTTTTTGGGTCACACCCGGCGGTGCTCAGGAGTTACTCCTGGCTGTCTGCTCAGAAACAGCTCCTGGCAGGCACGGGGGACCATATGGGACACTGGGATTCAAACCAACCACCTTAGGTCCTGGATCGGCTGCTTGTGAGGCAAACGCCACTGTGCTATCTCTCCGGGCCCTGAGCTCAGTTATTTTTAAGACCTCAGCTTTATTTTGTTTTTGTTTTGGTTTGGTTTGGTTTTTCGGGCCACACCCATTTGATGCTCAGGGGTTACTCCTGGCTAAGCACTCAGAAATTGCCCCTAGCTTGGAGACCATACAGGACGCTGGGGGATCGAACCGTGGTCACGATCTTTCCTTGGCTAGTGCTTGCAAGGCAGATACCTTACCTCTAGCGCCACCTCGCCAGCCCCAGCCTTATTTTTAATCTGTCTTTTTGTTTGTTTGCTTTTTGTTCTTGGGCCACACCCAGTGTTGCTCAGGATTTACTCCTGGCTCTGCACTCAGGAATCACCCTGACTAGCTTGGGGTAGATGTGGATGGGGGTACCATATGGAATGCCAGGTATCGAATCTCAATCGCCTATATGCAAGGCAAATACCCTACCTGTTGTGCTATCATTCCAGCCCTACTCTGTCTTATATTTTATCATTAGTATCTCATATTTACTGGTATTAAATTTTGGTTAAAATATAAACAATTTTATGTGACAGCAAAATCCTTAGAAAGTAGAGGATTTAATAATCAGTTATTTACTCCTTTATTAAATTATGCATTGATATTAGCATTTATTATATACCTATCCTATAGTGGGCCCTGCTTCATACCTGAATGCAGAATTGAATATTTCTTTTTTTTTTTCTTTTTTGGTTTTTGGGCCACACCCGGCGGTGCTCAGGGGTTACTCCTGGCTGTCTGCTCAGAAATAGCTCCTGGGAGGCAAGGGGACCATATGGAACACCCGGATTTGAACCAACCACCTTTGGGCTTGGATCAGCTGCTGGCAAGGCAAACGCCACTGTGCTATCTCTCCGGGCCCAGAATTGAATATTTCTTCATCCATATGTTATAGTTAAAACTACAAAGATGCATAATCTGATGTAACAATATTATAGACATACTTGTAGATGAAGACACATGAGAAGAGGAAGGTATACTTTGAGAAAATGAACATAGCATTTTTAGTTACTTTCTTTTGGTTTGGGGATCACACCCAGAAGTGCTCAGGAGCCTACTCCTGGCTTGATATTCAAGATTGCTTTTTTTGGTGCTATGGATGGAACTTGGGGCTTCAGCATACAAAGTATACACATCAGTTCATTGAGGTATCTCCCATCTCAGAGTATACTTAATATGATATAAATAACTATAGAACCAGAGTTATGTTTTTATTTTGTTTTGGGGCTACACTGAACAGTGTGAGCAGTATGTAAGACTTAATCCTGGTTCTGTGCTTAGGGATCACTCCTAATGTTGCTCTTTGATTGAACCAACTTTGGTGTGTGAAAGGCAAGTGCTTTAGTCCCTTTACTATCTCTCTGGTCTAGAACTGAATTTTTTTTTAAACTTTACTTATTTATTATTTTTTTGGGTCATACCTGGCACTGCTCAGGGGTTACTCCTGGCTCTGCATTCAGAAACCACTCCTGGCAGGCTTGGGGGACCATATGGGATGCTGGGATTTGAACCACCGTCCTCTGCATACAAGGCAAACACCTTATCTCTGTGCTATCTCTCCGGCCCCTAGAGCTGAATTTTAAAATTGTGTTTACTTAAATTATCATATGTATTCACTCTCATTTTGGGTCATGCAAATCAAGAATATTTCTATCATTATAGAAAGAAATAATTCCATCATATAGAAAAATTTTGTTAGGCAGGGCTATTCTAGAATGTTCTTTTGCTTTCAAAACATTTTAAGCAATATGTCCCCCCTAATAAAAGTTCAAGAGATAGTCTCTCAATAAGGCCTTTCATACATATCTAGGTATAACTCTCTTAACTTCTTGGTGCATATGTCTTCTTCTACTTCCCTTTTATATTGTTGTCAGTAATGGACAATACTGCAGCAGTTTCTACAATACCTACTGCCTCCATTGCCAAAGTTCTGAAAGGTCCAATGAAGGAAATAAAACCAAATCCCCACTATCAACACCACCACTACCACCACCACCACACACACACAAACACACACTCTTTGAAAACCAGTGATTATTTTTATTTGTATATACTTAAGATGGAAATAAAAACTTCAAAATAAAAATTAAAAAAAAAATACCCTTCTTACCAAAGAAAAGAGCTTAAATCATTTCCTCTGAAAGTTTTCTTTTATTGAAGATTTGTTTTGGTCCTACAGACCAGATGCCTCCTCTCCTTAGTCTGACAAGCAGGAATGTGATCTTAAATTTCCTTGATACCATTCTCAGGGTCCTATGAAGGGTTCCTATCCTTTTCTTCTGTTAGGGGCATGGAGTAGCATGCCCTGGTGTCCTGTTGGTTTATGTAAAGAGAGAATTCTAGAACTTCATTTCTTGAAGTTTACATCTAAATGTAAAGGTTTTGTCTTTAATCAACAGTGATATAACTAATAATTACATTTCCACATAGATGAATAACAGTAATGGCAATAGCAGTGATAACAATTGATTAGTCAAATCTGTTGATCTTTAGAGAAATGCTTGGATCCTCTTTAGTTTCTAGTTTACAGTATTGATGAGACAGTAAAATTTCATTAAGACTTTATAGTCAGATGCCCTCAAATTCAAACATCTGTATATGATCTGTCCAAGGTTGCTCACATATGAATGTCCATAAAGTAGAATTATCTACCCACCAGATTATCAGAGGTGATTAAAACACACACATTCACACACAGATGCACTACAGGAATAGAACTGGTCCATAGTATTCCAATAGTGTTCTGTTCATTTATACTGTGATTTTGGGTGCAAGAATCTACACTTATCTACAGCAAAAGAGTTGGGATTTTGAGACTTTTCAGTAGCAGTACATAGAGTGGTAACTCTCAGCTCCTGTATGTATTGCAGAGCAAATTATTTTTAGAATAGTAATGGCTTCATCATCTCCAGATCTTTCATATACTAGATGAACAAGAGAGTAAAGAGCCAAAGACAAATGCACTGAGTTAATGTGGGCAAGCCTGGGTCTTCAGTATATAGTAGAAATGCTGGTATAATAGGGTGAAATTGCACCTGCTGAGAAGGGATGGGATTACCTACTCCACCTCCATCTAGTTCCAGTTGCACTTTAAGGAGGAAGTGATACAATTATTTTCTCTTTCTTTAACTTTATATTTACTTTTTATACATAAAAAGATTCTTAGGAATTACTGCAATTTTCTCAAAATGTTGAATGTCTTTGAGTCTTGATGTGTTATAAAGGGAAACATGGATTTTAAAGTCGCTCTTTGATGAAACCTTTTAATAAGGGTTGAATTTTTTTTTGCATGAATACTAAGTTATTTCTTATTCTTCATTGCTTCATTGCTTTTTCCCCAATGATGCTTCTCTTCACACCTGCAAGATACTTGTTCTTTCACTTCTGTATTATCACATTATTTAGTGCATTTGTGAAAAAATAAAATGGGAGGGCAAATGTTTCTAATTGTCATCTTTATTACAAAATCTTTAATTAGCCACTTTAATACAAACAGGGAAGCTTTGTTTTCTTTACAAGCATGGGATGGTCCAAGAAATATGTGGAAGAAGCTTAGGGAATAAAATTTGTTGTGAATAGGGATTTTGAGATTTCTGTTACAGTGGGAGAAAAATGCAGGAAGCCAGGAGTTGATGCCACATTAGAGATGAAAATCATCTTGTTTGCAGATTCAGTGTTTTGGAAAAGTAGTCACAAAGGTTAAAAATCTGAAATTTTCTTTTCAAAATTTCATTTCCCCACCTTTTCCTAAAATAGAAAAAAATCAGAAGCTGAAGCAAAAATAAGAGCTAGAAGTATTGCTCTTTCTCCCCTGTCCTGGGTCTCAGGGACATTTTTCTGCTATACTGAGCATGGAAGTGGAGGTCTGATACAGGACCTGGCATTGAGGTGCTGCTTATATGGTGCTTGAGGGACCATTAGATGCAAAGGACCAACCTTGGAGGCCTAAGACATACATGGTTTGTCTGTGCTCCAGCCCTTTGAACTATGTCTTTAGCCCCTGATAATTCAAGCTGTTTTTTTTCTCTCTTTTTAGTTTTTGGGCCATACCCAGCCCTATGATACTGGTGGTTACTCCTAGTTATGTTTTTAGGAATCACTCCTGGCTGTGCTCCGGGGACCATATGGGAAGCCAGGATCAAATCTAGGTCAGCTGTATGCAAGGCAAATGCCCTACCTGCTGTCCTATAGCTCTGACCCAGAATTCAGATTTCTTGACTAGTTTCTTTGTATTAGTTTCATGTGATAAGCATGAGGCAGACATGGAGATTTCTGTGGGAGTAAAGTTTATACAGACTGTTAATAAAAGTTCTGCCTTGGACCCGGAGAGATAGCACAGTGGTGTTTGCCTTGCAAGCAGCCAATCCAGGACCAAAGGTGGTTGGTTCGAATCCCAGTGTCCCATATGGTCCCCCGTGCCTGCCAGGAGCTATTTCTGAGCAGACAGCCAGGAGTAACCCCTGAGCACTGCTGGGTGTGGCCCCCCCCCCAAAAAAAAAAAAGTTCTGCCTTATGAGGATTGGACACACTATCATTTTTTCCTGGATTGTTGTCTTTTTTTTTAAAAAAAGTTTAACTTTTATGACTTACCACATTTTTAGTGAATCAGATATATGAAAGTGGCTTAGCTGGGGTGGTTCTAGGTCATTTTTTTCCTCCTAAGATCGTAATTACAGTGTGAGACTGGGACTTAGAGAAGTCTTTCCATAAAGGATCACTCCAGGAACTCCTCACTGGGTCTAATTCCTCAGAATGAAAACCTCTCCATGGAGTTGTTTGAGTGCCTCATAACATGACAACTGCTTTGTCCCAGTTACTTAAGTCTTCTGTCACCTAGCTTTGGACATATTAGTATCTCTGTCATATTCATTAGTCCTACAGATCAGCACAGGCAGTATTACAGGAGACAAAATAAAATATAACTACAAAATGGAACTTGTTCTGGACAGTCTTGGGGGCTGGATTCCAGAGTTTCTCACCTCCTCATTAGCCATAGTTAGATTCATTGCTTGAGTGAGCCAAAGTAACTCTTTGTCATGGATTCACATTCTTCTGTTGCATGGGGGCAGGATAAAAGGTTAAAGGTTAGCATGTGGCCAGAGTACTGGTTCAAGGCTATTGCCAAAACTTTTTTTTACCTCAGGAAAAGAGATTCTTAGGCCAGAGTGATAGTACTGCAGGTTGGTCACTTGCCTTGCACATGGCTGACCCGGGCTGGATCTCTGGTACCATATATGGTCTCCTAAGCTCACCAAGAGTAATCCCTGAGCCCAGAGACAGGAGTAAGCCTTGAGCACCAGAAACCACAAAGAAAAACAGAAAAAAGATGAACACAAGATCAATTGTACCAGTATACTTGATGAATTATATTTATTTCGCAAAATTTTGAAATTTCCTCCAATCTTCTTACCCTTCACCCCATGACCATTGAGAGTTGTTTTGTTTTTAAGAGTGCAGAAGATAACCCTAAAGTCATTAAGTAGTTAACTATTTCATTTTTTTCTTTTTGGCCACACCCATTGATGCTCAGGGGTTACTCCTGGCTATGTGCTCAAAAATCGCTCCTGGCTTGGGTGGACCATATGGGATGGTGGGGGATTGAACTGAGGTCCGTCCTAGGCTAGTGCTTGCAAAGCAGACACCTTATCTCTAGCGCCACCTCTCTGGCCCCAATTATTTCTAACTGCTTCTCCAATGCCCCAGAGATCTTTGTCAGTATTAGAATGATTTTGTCTATGTCATGCTTAACTATGAAGTTAGGTTGTCAGGTGAAAGGTTTAAGAAGAAAAGACTTTTCAGGGACTAAGGAGATTCTATGTTCAAGAACTCGCAGAAAAACTCTCTGGGATTAGCAACGCTTTACATAGGAATCTGGGGTGTTGGGGAGATGAAGCAAATTGGGTCTCTGAGCTGGAGAGTTTATACTCTTAGAGGACATTAAACCTGTAAGCAAGGGGCCGGCGAGATAGCACAGCGGTAAAGCGTTTGCCTTAGACGCAGAAGGACAATGGTTCGTGTCCCAGCATCCCGTATGGTCCCCCAAGCCTGCCAGGAGTGATTTCTGAGGATAGAACCAGGAGTAACCCCTGAGAGCTGCTGGGTGTGACCCAAAAACAAAAACAAACCTGTAAGCACTAATAATATTAATAATCACATCTGTCGTTTCCATGAAAAGTAATCAGAAAACAAGGCTTGATAACCAGTGATTTTAATCCATTTTACCCTGTTGGGCCAGTAGTTGAAAAACAGTCAATTGAGTTTGAATAGCAGTAACTTGTTTTGTTGCCAAGTGGGAAATTTCTGCAGAAACTATGGGAATAGACAGCAGAGATGAGAGTCCCCTCTTTTTTTTTTTTTGGTTTTTCGGGCCACACCCGTTTGATGCTCAGAGGTTACTCCTGGCTAAGTGCTCAGAAATTGCCCCTGGCTTGGGGGGACCATATGGGACGCTGGGGGATCGAACCGCTGTCCTTCCTTGGCTAGCGCTTGCAAGGCAGACACCTTACCTCTAGCGCCACCTCGCCGGCCCCAAGTCCCCTCTTTTTATTTGGCCAGAGAAGACGTTGAAGAAATGAACTCTATTTTTTTGTTTTTGTTTTTTTGTGTTATTTGGCCACACCCAGTGATGCTACTGGGGAGACTTGTGGCAGGGATTGAATACAACCTGGGTTGACCAGTTAGTAACAAGTTAGGCAAGACCCTGAACCCTTGTAATACCTCTCTAGTCCCTGAAGAAATGACCTTTGGATATACCTCAACTGAGGATGTGAATCATACAATAGGCTGAGGAAAGACTTTCAGATTGAGGGAATGACAGAAAAACCCTTCTCTTCCAGTCAACATTCTCTCTCTCTCTCTCTCTCTCTCTCTCTCTCTCTCTCTCTTTCTCTCTCTTTCCTCCCTTTCCTCATTTTGGGGGTCTCCATTCACCTCCAGTATCATGGTTATCACCACTGCACGGGTACTTAAATTGACCCTCCTTTGCTGTCTTGACTACTGTCCATATCAACTGGTATCTATGGTCCATATCTTCCTTCTCTAAAGAAATACCTTTCATTCAGGAGATTCACAGGGTAAGCAGTTGTGACTGTGGTGAGTCTATATGTACTTCCCCGTTTTCTCCCCATAGATTTTTATAAAAACTTGCATATGCAAACAATATTTTTGTTTGTTTCGCTTGAATTACTTTTGCATAATAGAGCAAGCCCCTGATTTCACATGTACAATAATTCATAGAAAGTGATAGTCATCTTGCTAACACACCTTAGTTCTCAAAACCAGGTGGCTAAATATAGTACTTCTCAGCCCCATATAAGGTACCATTCAGAGAAAAAGAAAAAAAGAAAGGTCAAGGTTTCCCCACCCACAGAATTGGTTATGAAAACAGCAAAGCAGGGTTTTTCTGAACTCGAATCAGTAAATTTCTAATGTAAATAGTGTTCTGCTTTGACAAAGTGCTAAAACCACAGAAGTCTCAGAAAGACACTTATTAAGCTTTTGTCAATACCCCTTGGCATCTCTCAGCAGGAAAACTCTGGATGGTATCTGTTGCCATTTTGTGATACACTGACAAGGAATGGATACCCTTATTTGTTGCATCTGGGAAATGGTCAGAAAAGTTCTGCTCTGGCTTGATCCTGTTTACATTGAGTTGAATGCCTTGCGTAACCCTTTCCCAGACAAAACCACCATTGTTTCTTTTGTGTAGTTCCTGGGCATTATATTTCTGACTTTGCAAAGGGTGTCTCCAGATCGAGACACAGAATAGAATCACACAAGCTTTGTACACTGAGCTGCCCATGACACTCTCTCTCTCACTGTTAGTTCTCCAGGTTGTACAATTAGCAATGTAGCTCTTGGTGACATGGATTCTTCCAAAGAAATCTGAGACTAAGCGAGCTCTTTGTTGGAATTCATCCCAGCTTCTTTTCAGTTCAGTTTTTGCATGTTGAATAGTAAGTTGCATTTTACTGTAAAGGTGACTGCATCTTTCTTATGGGGCCTTCAGGGTAAACAGCCGTTAGTTTCCATCTGTGAACACACGTGTGACTTGTGTTTGGGTACAGTGCTCGGTGTTTCCAAAGCCATTATTTTTCTGTAATGTTTATGCTTCATGGTTGTGCAGAGATAGATTCTATGCCCCAGTGCTGGACTAGAGGTAGCCTATAATTCCAGCTGAATGTGTTACAGTTGAAAGTAGGCTGGAGTGGAAGCAAGTGATGGATCAAGCAAATAGCTTTTAATTTTACATAAATTGGTTTTCTACTTTGCCCTGGGGCAGAAGTTTGCATCCCAGGGTCACGTTAGATGTCGCTCATGATTTGGAAGAGATGTATTCTTGAAAAGTGTCTGGCAAGCTGGAACTCCGATTTCAACCCCTGCTTCTTGTTGACTGACAGGAAATTGAAGATGCTTCTCTAGCCTGGGAGATAGCCCTTCTTTCTTGACCAGCTAGAGACAATGGTGACTAGAAAAGGCAACAACTATTTCAGATTCTCCAAGGACATAATTAGCATAACATTTATTAAATATGTGCCCCACACACTTTGCACCCCCCTCCCCAATAAATTGCCTAATAATGACATTGGTATATTTCATTGCCACATAGGAGAATTAGAAGATTCCCTTCTAGGCATGTCTCTGCATCTCTTTAAAATAGAATTAGCCAAGCCCTGAGTGGGTAAACTGGAATTGTGAAAGTACAGTCAGAGAAAGGGCATAGCTCCTTTCTTCTTGCCCAAGAAAGATGATAGCAGAGGGCAACTAAAAGTTGAAACAGTTTCAAGTGACAAAGAACACATTTAGGATGTGTGTGTGTGTGTGTGTGTGTGTGTGTGTGTGTGTGTGTGTGTGTGTGTGTGTGTGTGTGTGTGAAGCAAGTTAATATTTTTTAGCAAGTTAATTTTTATTGGAAATTATTTAGGAAGATGTGAGGAGATAACATTAGAGTGAGAACATAGATTATACTACCAGATAGTACTAGTGTTATCGGATGGCAATATATAGCTTATACAAACAGATAGTTCATACTAGCAGCTAGGATGTTTGCCTTGCAATTGCACATGGCTGATTGGGTTCAATCCCTGGTGAATATGGCACCCTAAATCCACCAGGAGTAATCCCTGTGTGTAGTGTTAGGAGTAAGCCCTGAGCAATGCCTGGTATGCTGTCCCCTTCTATCCTCCACTCCCCCAAAAAAGTGATGAGAGAGAAAGAGAGAAATGTGTGTTCAAGAGAGAACATGGGCTTCTTCAGGTTGGAAATAGGCAAGCAAAGAAACAAGGAAGTGAGACATGTGTTCAAAAGGGAATATAGGCTTGAAAGAGCAAGGTTATATGTTTCACATATTGGTATTTCATTTCTAGACCACATATGGCAGTGCTCAGGGCTTACTCCTGATTCTGCATTCAGGAATCACACCAAGCTAGTCAAAAGATCATATGGGATGCTAGGTATTGAACCCGTGTCAGCTGCATGCAAGGCAAGTGCTTTATACACTGTACTCTCACTCCAGCCCCATGGTTCACATTTTTGAATTGCTGGCTATATTAGGGAAAGAAAAAACCCAAGCACTACAGACAGAGGAGACCATGTCTAAAGCTTGAGATTTATTGATTCAATATTTTGGATTGCACCTGGCAGTGCTCAGGGCTTATTCCTGGCTCTGTGCTTAAGGATCACTCCTGGTCAGCTCAGGGGACTTATATATAGGTGTTAGGGTATGACTGTGTGCAAGGAAAGGGTCAGACCTGCTGTACTATTTCCCTCATCTTATGTCTAAATTTTGACCTACCATGATGCCTTAGACCAGATATTTAACCTTTCTAATTTTGTGTGCCTAGATATAAAATGGCTATAAAGGATAGCCAGCTCACAAAACTGGAGGTAAAGATCAAATAAGGATTTTAATATGGGGTCCCCTGTGCCTGCTAGGAGCTATTTCTGAGCAGATAGCCAGGAGTAACCCCTGAGCACTGCCGGGTGTGGCCCAAAAAACAAAAAACAAAACAAAACGAAACAAAATTTAATATGGGTTGGAGTGGTTGTGTAGCAGTAGGGTATTTGCCTTGCATGCACTGACCTAGGACAGACTGCGGTTCAATTCTCTGGCATCCCATATGGTCCCCCAATCAGGAGTGATTTCTGAGCGCATAGCCAGGAGTAACCCCTGAGCATACTGGGTATGGCTCAACAAAAATAAAAAAAAAATTGCAATATAACTTATTCAGAGAAACCCTACATGGGAACACACTTATTGAAAGATGCTTATTTACAGAGCTTGTTGGAATTGTTTACGAACACTTTAAAACACCAAGTTATCATTCATGTATATTACTAATAACACTATTTATTCATTGGACTGTACTAATCTATGACTAGAATTTCATGGTAACAGGAGAAGAAATAAAATTTGGATTGATGTAAGTAAAGAAATTAAAGTAGCTAATTTAAGGGGAGAAAGTTATCTCTAAGCTATTAATAAACTGGATAGAAAGCAGAACAGCATATAGATGTTGATAAGATTGTTGAATGAAACTATAAGTTACTAATGGAGAACAATCATTTCATTCCAAAATTTACAAGACTAAATAACAAAATTTTAATTCACAAAGTTCTCAGAACTCAAAGAAATTGAACATTAACATTGATTAAAATAAAATAAATAATATTTAGATATATGTTAATCTATCTAAAACATCAGTTTAAATAGTCTAGTCTCAGTAAATAATTTCAGTTAACACATCTCACTCAGTGGACATTATAAAATGGACCACCAGGGGTAAAGAAGAAATTGGGGGACTGGAGAGATAGCATGGAGGTAGGCATTTGCCTTTAGTGCAGAAGGACAGTGATTCAAATCCCGGCATCCCATATGGTCTTCCGAGCCTTCCAGGAGTGATTTCTGAGCTTAGAGCCAGGAGTAACCCCTGAGCGCTGCTGGGTGTGACCCAAAAATCAAAAAATATTTTTTTGACTAAAATGAGGGGAGAATTATATTACTAGTTGCCTAAAGATTTTTTTTTGCCTACAGATTTTTAAAAATAACTTATTCCCAGACCCTAAGATAGTATGATTGTTATTATTTGTCTAAATGATTCATTACAATTTGCAAAGTGGACCTCAACAGAAAAAAAAAAATCCTAAAATGTCAAGTTCCTGAAAAAGTTAGAAATAGACCCAAGAATGGGGAATCAGTGCAGTATTTGTGAAAAGGGACAATGCAAGAAGAATCTTAGTGAAAATCCATTGACTAAAGAAATCTTAGTTCTGGCTGGAGTGATAGCACAGCAGTAGGGCATTTGCCTTTCGAATCCCAGCATCCCATATAGTCCCTGAGCCTACCAAGGATGATTTCTGAATGCAGAGCCAGGAATAACCTCTGAGAGCCACTATATGTGGCCCAACCCTCCTCTCTCCAAAAAAAAGAAGTTTTAGTTGTACTTTCATTATGAGACTGTAGGGGGGATTTCTTTGTTCTTTTTTCTAGAGGGGGGGAAATGTCTTACAGAAATTCCCAGGACTTGTGCATAAAAGATATTTTACTAAAATTTAAAGTTATAATGGATACCTCCTTGTAAATTTGTAAATTTACAGCTGGTAAATTTTGTAAACTTGTAAATGTGGTGATCAGAAGAAAAAAATGAATTGAAACTTAATGATGGATGGGACAGTTTGAGTATAATTAGGATTGACGTGGGGAATCCCTCTCAGAAAGCATCACATGATTGAAGATTTCTGACCACTCTCATGTGCCCTGTAATTTGGTGTTTCCCTTTCATATGATTTTCAAGGTTGATTGGATATGTTCGTGTAACTACTTCCTATTCTCCTTCTGGAAAGAGGTACCTATATTTCTCAGAACCATATGCCATGCAAATATCAAAGCCCAACTCAGATTGGTTAGTGAGGAGAAAAGTCTCTTAACTCACAGGGCTTGAAAGTTCAAAGGTTAACCTGGCCTAAAACCCAGCTGGGTCAGACAGTCAGGACATGGCCTGCCTCCACTTCATTTCTTTCTTTTTGTGCAGGCTTTATTCTTGGGCCTCTTATTCAAGGAGCCTTCTGAGAGGATGGCTTTCAAGGATTTTAGATGAACATTATTTTAGGAAAAAAACAACTAAAAGAGTACCCTCTCCTCAGAATAAAAGTCTGTAAATTGACTGCATGATCTTGAGTCATCCGTACTTGAAACAAGCACTGTGGACAAGACAATGAGAACATCCTGATGGAACAAATCATGTCTCTTGATTCCCTTGTTTGTATAGAATTGGAGCCATTAAAACTATATCGATCTCGGCTGGAAAGGTAGTACAATGGGGAAAATGCTTGTCTTATGCGCTGTGAACCTGGGTTCCAAAGTTGACCCCCAGGAATGATCCCTTAATGCACAGTCAGGAGTAAGCCTAGAGCCCAGCTAGGTGTGGCCAAAAACAATAAATGGGGAAAAAAAACCCTTAAATTAAAAAAAATTATTTGGGGGTCTGGAGAGATAGCACAGTGGGAGAGCATTTGCCTTGTATGTGGCCAACCTAGGAGGGACCTGGTTCGATTCCTGGGATCCCATGTAGTCGCCCAGCCTGCCAGGGGCGATTTCTGAGTGCAGAGCCAGGAGTAACCCCTGAGTGCTGCTGGATATGGCCCAAAAACCAATCAATCAATGAATCAATAAAGTAAAAAAAAAATATTTTCCTAACAGTTGGGTCAGTATTCTTCCTTTTACTTATTTTTGTGATTAATTGGTTCTAAATCTTGAGAAACCCATTTAAATACATTTCATGGGACACAGTTTCCTTATCATTGACTAGGGAGGATTGATGGAACCTAAAATAGTTCAAGTTTTTTTTTTTTTTGTTTCTGGAAATAGTTTATAATCCAAATTTGTAATTCCTTTTCATAGTGGTTTGTATATTATACCCTCTTTACAGACTACTATGTTCTAGATATTTAGCACTATCAAATATAATATCAGATATTCTAATGATGGAAATATCTGAACTATTCAGTGTGGTAGTTACTAGTCACACTTGCTATTGGGTATTTCAGATGATGCTATGTGTGTGAATAATTAATCTTTTATTTTACTTTATTGGAATGAATTGAAACAATAGCCACCTTATGACTATAGTCTACCCTCTTAGGCAGGTTAACTCTTGGCTAATAACCACTTAGAGTTACATGGATTTCACTCATGTAATAGCAAAAAATGAATTTAAATCTATGTTTTTGGTGATACTAAGTAAGTTCATCCTCATAATTTGTAGTTAAAATGGAAGGCAGCACTCATCTCTACAAATACAGAGAGATTACGAATACATCGCCACCTCACCCCACCTCCCCAATTAAAAGGTCTCATATTGGAAGTTGGTTATTTTAGATTTTTGTGGTTCCTTGTGTAACTACCCTGTCAGGTGGTTTAAGGCAATGGAAATAATGCTTAAGTAGGAGTCAGAAAAATCTGTGTTCTGGTATTAGTTCTGCCAGGAAGTGCTTAGATGTATGACCTTTCGCTAGTCACTTTTCCTTCCTGGGTATGAGTTTTGTTATCTGGAAAATGAGGGGGTGGGATTAAAATGATCTCTAAATATACTTCAGATCAAAATTTTATGATTTTAAGATTTTATCTTTGGTTCTCATAGCCTGGAAGGGGCTGAAAGTTCCTTTGTGTGTAGTTACTGAGGGGCTAAGGACAGGTGATTGGAAGATCTGAGGAAGTGCCATAAATCATATCTATATATGTGGTAGTTACTAGTCAGACAGCTTCCTTCAGAGTTGTGAAGTTTTCACATTTCCATTGTATCTAAAAGAACTCTGAGGGAGAGACTAGAGAAATAGTATAGCTGCAGATAAGGTACTTCCTTTACATGTTGCCAGCCCAGGTTCAGTCCCTCAGATGGCACCCCAAATAACTTTTGGATTCCCAACATTAGTGATCCCTGAGTGTGGAAGTAAGTCCTAAACACTGCTAGGTGTGGCCCCCCCCCCAACAAAACAAAATAATAATTCTAAGGGAAAGTCAAATTCTGCTTTAATGTTTTTAATGTGTTAATCAAAAACATTTCATAAGAAAATGAATAGTAGGTAGGCAGCGTTAAACAAGACACTTAAATAAAAGTTTAATTTGATCTGAAGTGTTTTCCAGAGTTGAATGTGGAGATAAAAAAAACCTCACAGAGGGTTGTTAGTAGATGGGCAATGTGAAGAATATTGAATAAGGGACATAAAAGGGATTGTGTGAGGAGAGCAATCTAGGAAGTTATTTTATTATCAAATAAGACTATAACTATCATTGTCTAGTAAACCCAATGAAGGAAATTTAGAGATGATAGGATTTCCTTTGGCACCCAGAGAAGTTAGGGTTAAGGAAGGATGCTTAGAGTGACTTCATCTGTAAAAGGTTGGATTTTGAAGGAGGTGAATCACAAATGAAGAGAAAGAGGAAGGAAAATAACATTGGCCAGATTTGCAAGAGCAGGTAGGAGGATCTGGAGTGTTCCAAAGGACAGAGTGGTAGGATGTGTTAAACCAGCCAGAGGGAGAGAAGCATCAGCAGGGGCTAAAGAGAAACAACATGTTTATTTGGTGATTTAGTCTTAATGTTCAGTAATTATATGTGCTAAAGTTCTTTAGCATGTGCTAAGACAGTAATGTTAACACTACTATGGACATAGTCATGCCAGTGAATTTTCACAATAAATAATGCCTCCATGATATTTCTCTTATAGGATTAATTAGCCATGTTTTTTATTTTATATTTTATTTTAGTTTTTTGCTTTTGGGGCCACACCTGGGAGCACTCAGGGGTTATTTCTGACTTTGTGCTCAGGAAACATTCCTAGAAGGCTTGGGAGACCATATGGGATGATGGGGATTGAACCCAGGTCAGCCACATGCAAGGCAAATGCCCTACTCAATGTGCTATTACTCCGGCTCCCTAGCCATGTGTCATTTATCCTTATTTTCATTTTTTTTAAATTAATTTATTTTGTTCATACTGGCTGTATGGGAACAGTGATCTCCAGGGATTTATAGTCATTTCAAGAAACTTCTAAAAGTGTTAATTGCATTTTTCAAAACTCTTATGCAATTATTTAAGATTATTCTACCAGCTCCATAAATTGGAACCTCCCCCATAACATTGCTGAGAGACATTTATGACCTGTTTAAACATTTTTGATTTATAGATTTAAAAAAACAAGAATAGAGAAACCATTGCCAAGTTTTAATTTGGAAATTTCTTTAGCCACATCTATTTCTGCAGAAGGGAGAAAAGGAAAACTGGTAAGGAGAGGTGTTTATACTTGGGTTTAGGTGTTTATACCTACAGTTATAAGACTCAAGAAAAAGCCAGTTTTGGAGTTCTTTTCTCAAATTGGCAATTAGTGGGTCCTTTTCAGGTTGTGTACTTTTTTAGGAGTTATTTTAAATTGTTGATTCTATGTAATGGTATGCTTAATTTTAAGTGACTACTTTTCTAACCTTATCCTCCTTAATTATAAAGAATCTATAATAATAAATTCTCCTTAGAGGGTTGAGGTAAAAGATGAAGTAAGTTCCTTTGTGCATTCAGAAACACTTGCTTTTGTTTTTGAACACTTGCTTTTGTTCTGAGGGACAGATATAGAATGATCTCCCATGTGTCGGATATAAAGAAACAGTATGGGAACGAGAAATAGTCAAAGACAACAGAATCTGGAAACTTCTCTACAGAACTGAGCTTACTGGGGTGGGGTAAAGGATACTGGGAGGGGAACCTGAGAAATTAGTGGAGGGAAATAGACACTCTGGTGAAAGATGTAGTGTTGGAATCTTGTTCATGTGAAATCCCATCATTAAGATTATTAGTCACAGGGTTTCAAAACAACTAAAAAACAAACAAACAAAAAAAGGTCTTGCTTCTGATAACCCTTACTGGAATCCAGGCTCCATATTAGTTGCTGGTAAGAGTATCAGAAATGCATTCAGATATTACAGCTATCCTCTCTGGAGGAATTTCAATGTGAAATAGGTGAGAATTGTAGATCATTCCTGCATGATATAGGTATTATTTTGAATTTCTGGAGTGCTACTATCATTATATGATGATTATCCTGGCAATCATCACATAGTAACTATAGTACTTTAGTTCAGTTGTGGACCACTGGAATACATACATTCGCTCAGGGGTCACTCCTGGCTCTAGGCTCAGAAATTGCTCCTGGCAGGCTTGGAGGACCATGTGGGATCCTGGGATTCGAACCATTGTCCTTATGCATGCAAGACAAATGCCTTACCTTCATACTATCTCTCCAGCCCAAGAGTAAATATTCTAAGATAGACTAAATACATTTGAAGGAGACATAATGAAAAGATCTCAACCAGGCAATGAAAGGTCTTTAAATGAAATTAATGTAAAGCCCATACAATGACACAGATGCAAAGAGTTCCAGTATAACAGTGTTTTATCACAGACAGGAGGGTTGAAAAGTCAGTGGAAACCTATTCAGACTGGCGATGAGGGAAGGCTAGGGCCAGCGCAAGGACCCTAGGCTGCTTAAATAGATTAATGAAGAATTGAGCTTCTCTTTAGCTTCCTCCTCTTTAGCTTCCAAGAGAAAATATATGATACCTGGCTTGAATGTTCATTTTGGACCTTCATCTGAAGTAGGTTGGCAAAGAGCAGAATAGAGAACCAAATCCAGTTCTAACACAAAATTAAAACCCTTTCAGCACTGTAAAGAAAAGAACAAAACCAATATGCAGGTGTAATGTTGTAGGAGAGAGTAACGTTGCTGTGTTGCAGGAGTTATATGGCATAAATTGTTTGCCTCTAAGTCTGAAATGGGCAATTAATTAATTGCCTGAATCTGGTCAACAAAGAAGAAGCAAAGTAACTGGGTCTTCTGCTTCAGAAGAAAAGGGTGAGGAGTTTATTGAGGCTGATGAAGTCTGAGTTATGGCCTTTCTCTTTCTTTTTTTTTCTTCTGTGTTTTTTTTTGTGGGGGGGGAATAAAGGGTGGCATACACCCAATTGTGCTAGGATTCACCCTGGCTGTGCAATAGGGATTAATCCTGGCATGGCCTGAGGTGCTGGGATCAAATCTGGATTTGCTGCTTAAAAAGCAAGTGCCCTACCTGCTGTCCTATCTTTCTGGCCCCTTGTTTCTTTTACCTGTATCAGGCAAGAAACTTCATATAGCAGAGTGGACAGGAGCTTCCAGGGGCAATGAAAATCCAGTGTCAGGCTGTTCTGAAGTTAGCATAGAAAATTACTTTTTTTTTTTACACTTGTAGTCTTCTATTTTCCATGCAGGAGAGTTCATTTGTAAATAACCTACACAAAGGGTAGAGATTAATTTTTAAAGACTGTATCACTGTCTATGTTTTGCATGTACAGTTGCATTAAATAAAGTGACTTAAATCTAGTCTTTGAATTTGTGTGACTTTAAATATTTTTTTTCAGAGAAGTTTGTCATCGAGGGCTGTATATGAATGTGGTTTTTGCCTGTAAGATTTCTTAGTCATACATTATTATCAATAAGATTTTAGTACCTAAAAAAAAAAAGATTTTAGTAGCTAACTTGGCAATGTAGTTTCTCTTATTATTGAATGTTTATTTAAGAAAAGCAATAAAAGAAAAGGAGAGGAAAGATGGGAGAAGGAAGAAAGCAGGAATGAAAAAGAAGAGAGGATAAAACAATTTTTTATATATTCATTCATAAATTCACCAAAGAAAGTTGTACAGGGCATTCTTACTGGTATTTGATAGAATTCTAAAGTGACTGGCTTGGATAGTAAATGCTATCCCTTAGGCAGGGGAGATGACTTGGATACTGAAATGACCTTGCCTGCTATTTTACTGTGTTTTTATTTATTTATTTATTTATTTATTTATTTATTTATTTATTTATTTATTTATTTATTTATTTTGGTTTTTGGGTCACACCCGGCAATGCTCAGGGATTACACCTGGCTCTGCTCAGAAATTGCTGCTGGCAGGCATAGGAGACCATATGGGATGCTGGGATTCGAACCACCATCCTGCATGCTATCTCTCCGGCCCCTGTTATTTGTTTATTTTTAATCTAGTAAAGGATTATTTTATTTTGTTTTTTTTTCTCCTTCCTCAATTTCCATATAACTTTCTTTTTTTTAATTTTTTAATGTTTTTGTTTGTTTGTGTTTTGTTTTGTTTTGGACTACACCCAGTAGTTCTCAAGGATAACTTCTGCCTCTGCACTTAGAGATCACTCCTGCCAGGCTCAGGGGATCAATCATATGGCATGCTGGGGGGTTGAAATCAGATTGGCTGTGTGCATAGTATGCACCCTCCCTACCCACTGTACTTTTGCTCTAGCCTTATATTAATTTTCACAATGCTAGATTGGACTTCAGCTATTCTTCCTGTACCTCTGTTTAGTTCAGAGTTTCAAAGAAATAAAAATTAGGAAGAGCTTGCCACCTTTATTCCCGTCACAGTAGACTGCTTTTCGAGAAAGTGCAGCCAGAATGAGAACTCCTGGCCCAGTGGTTGGATTGTTGGAGTTTTGCTGCAGAGAATGAGTGACTGTCATGAACCTTGGAGGTCCCTACTGTGCTGGCTTTGTTAGTATTCTGTTTCTTCTGAGAAGAGCACCCAAATTTGTTTTTGTTTTTGTTTTGGGGCCACACCCAGGAGTGCTCAGGGGTCATTTCTGACTCAGAGCTCAGGAATCATTCCTGGGGCTGGAGCAGTGGCGCAGCTGTAGGGCATTTGCCTTGCACATGACTGATCCAAGATGGACAGCTTCCCATATGGTCCCTGAGCTCAGGATTTCTGAGCGCAGACCCAGGAGTAACTCCTGAGCATCACCGGGTGTGCCCTCCCCCCCCAAAAAAAGGAATCATTCCTGGTGGAGTGCAGGGATTGGAGGTGGGGGTAGGGGAGGACGGACCATATGGGATGCCAGAGAATCAAACTTGGACAATCAAACCTGGGTCAGTTGCATGCAAGGCAAGTGCTCTACTTGCTACACTATTGCTTTGACCCATGGATGAGCACTTAAGTCTAATACTTTGCATATTTGCTTCTACATGGGTGAGAATTCTCTTCTGAATTATTTTCTGCTGAATTGCCTAGTGAAAGATTGGTGTTGAGAGAGAGAGAGAGAGAGAGAGGAGAGAGAGAGAGAGAGAGAGAGAGAGAGAGAGAGAGAGAGAGAGAGAGAGAGAGAGACCCAATTCAGAAGCAAAAATTCTCTCATTCCCTGCTTTAAGTGAACAAACCAAAAGCAGCCCCCGCAGAATGACACCTGAAGCTACTGCTCTCTCCCAGGATCCTTCCAGTGCCCCCCAGGGGGCAGTAGCTTTCACTTTAGGACACACTGGTCTAAGTAAAAATACTAGACATAATATGGATGAAAAATAGATCCATACCACAAAAAGAAACAATGAAAAGAGGAAGTGACTAATACAATTTTGAGACAGGATACATGCAAAATTGAAAAAAAAAAAAGAAACGATTGGGGTTCACAGAAGGGAGATTAAATATAAAATACCACTGTCACTTTAAGTAGGACCCCAATTTCAGGTATTAGGGCTCATGTTTTGACACTTGTGGATGTCTGTACATGTTGTTCCCAGTAGCCGGAAAGTCCTTCCACATTACTGGCCTAGGACAGAGTTTGTTTTAGATATTCAGCATAAACTTAATTTTATTGGGCTGGAGAAATAGCACAGTTGGGGCAGGTACTTGCATTACACGTGGCTGATTTAGCTTTGGTCCCAAGCATCCCCTATAGTCCTTTGAACCCTGTAAAAATGATCCCTGAACACAGATCCAAGAGTAAGCTTTGAGCAGAGGTAGATATAGCTTAATCCTGCTCCCCCCCCAAAAAAAAATTCCCAAACCAGAAACATTGCTTTAATGTAGAAGTCCTTTTGTCCACTTAAAGCCATTGAAGGAATGCTTATTCTCAGTAGCTTTTGTATCTCTTTCTATAAAACACAACAAATGGAGGCCAGAGTGATGGCGCAGTAGTAGGGCGTTTGCCTTGCACATGGATGACCCAGGACTGTGGTTTGATCCCCTGGCGTCCCATATGGTCTCCCAAGCCAGGAGCGATTTCTGAGCACATAGCCAGGAGTAACCCCTGAGTGTCACCGGGTGTGGCCAAAAAACAAAACAAATGTTCAAATGATGACTGGCACGTGCAGGTTTATCTTGGGGAAAAATAAAGTGTCCATCATTCCTTTGAGTGGTGCGAATGTTGAAAATGGAAAGGTCTTGCTACTGCTGAACAAGGCCCTGTTGGCTCCCAGCACTGTTGGGCCCAAGCGTTGTGCCTAGCTTTAGTATTGAGCCATCCAGTTTGTCCATTACTTGGAAACCTCTTTAAAACTAAAGAAAAAAGAGCAATAATAGCATAGTGGGGAGGGTGTTAGTCTTGCACACGACCAACCTGGTTTGATCTGCAGAATCCCATATAGACCCCTGAGCCTACCAGGATCAATTTCTGAGCACAGAGCCAGGAGTAATTTTTGAGGGCTGCTATGGCCCCAAAACCTAATAATATAATAATAATTATTAATAATAATAAAAGAAAAAAAAGGAATGCAAAATAACAGTTTGGGAGGAATTTTATATCAGCTCATTGGATTTTTAAATCATGACATTTTCGGGTGAAAGGTAAGCTATGACTATTCAGGAATAAAGGAAATTGAAATTTCAGAAAAAGCATAATATTGTAATAATGTCTTGTTGGTCAACCTTTATATGGGAAGCACTTAAGGCAGCCCTACTATGAGATGATCTCAGTGGATCCATGAAAATAAGTTGAACAAAACACCAAACTGCAGATACTCAAATGGGGACCTGCCTGATGATCTTGTAAGGCTGGGAGCCTAAAGAATGAATAGGTGGCCCCATCATGCTCTGCCAGAGATGTCTTAGTCTAGAACTTAAAACACAAAACTCTTGGGACTGGGGGGCCGGAGAGATAGCATGGAGATAAGGCATTTGCCTTGCATGCAGAAGGACGGTGGTTCGAATCCCAGCATCCCATATGGTCCCCTGTGCCTGCCAGGAGCAATTTCTGAGCATAGAGCCAGGAGTAACCCCTGAGCACTGCCGGGTGTGACCCAAAAAAACAAAAAACAAACAAAATTCTTGGGACTGGAATTTGACTATGATTAGAGCCCTTGTATCTTATGGCTACCACACTTGAGGCCCACACACTTCACAGAGCGTGCCTTCCACAATAATGATAGAAATTTAAAAAATAAAACAAAAAAGCCCCCCCCCATCACCTCCAAACACCAAACTGCCGAATAAACTTCTTTCAGTATTGAAATTGATTACATGAAAAACTTGCTGCTTAGTTAAATTTTGAATTAGGATGGACATCTACCCACAGAGAACTAAACAATCTAGCAAAGTGAAAACACTTCACCCTCAGGCATTCATTATAGCAAAGTGAAGCAACAAACAGAAAAGGGGTGTGTAGTAACAATAATGGTGATGTTAGGAAACATTCAAGGTTTATAGTAAATTGGGCAGGGCTCATTTTATCTCATTTCATTTTTGTTTTTTGTTTTGTTTTGGTTTGGTTTTTGAGCCATACCCGGTGATGCTCAAGGGTTACTCCTGGCTATGCGCTCTGAAATTGCTCCTGAGGCCAGAACTGTGGAACAAGAGGTAGGGCATTTGCCTTGCATACACTAACCTAGGACAGACCGCAGTTCAGTCCCCTGGTGTCCCATATAGTCCCCAAAGCCAGGAGCAATTTCTGAGCGCAGAGCCAGGAGTAACCCTTGAGCATCACTGGGTGCCGCCCAAAAAACAAAAAAAAAAAAAGAAAATCGCTCCTGGCTTGGGGAACCATATGGGATGCTGGGGATCGAACCCAGGTTTGTTTTGGTTTAGCTGCATGCGAGGCAAATGCCCTACCACTGTGATATTTTTGTATCAACCCTCTGGGAGAAGTATTGAGTATTTTTTCCTGCCTTGGTGTACTGAGGGTTTTTTTGTTTTGTTTTGTTTTGTTATTGTTTATTTTATTTTATTTTTTTGGAGAGAAAGTTGGACCCACGTCTGCAGAGCTTACTTTGGGCTCTGCACTTAGAGATGGCTCTTGGAGGACTTGGGTAACCATATGTGGGACTGAAAATCAAATGAGGGTCAGCTCTGTGCAAAACAAGTACACTACCTTCTATACTGTCCTTCCAACGCCAAGTTATATATGAATAAATTGAGGCATATAAGTACTGATAATTACTAAAAATACTGTCAGAAGGTGGTGCAGTGAGAGTAGAACCTATGGGACTCTCCAGAGAAACCATATATATTTGGGTGCTTTTTATGATCAGGAACAAAATAAGCCCATGACCCAAAGGTTTTATTTTTACATCTAATACTCTTGCCTGGAACGCTCAAGCACCATCCAAGCAAAGTACCTATCACTTGGCACTCTGAAATGAACTGGAAGGTGACTCAAAGGAAAATTCCTCTGCCTTTGGGTCTGTTTCTCTTCCCAGCAATGGAAAAGGGGCTCTGAGAACCTCCTTAATCTAGGAGCAGTAGTCCCAGGGAGTGTATGAGCCTGTATCCTACCACCTCATCCTACCTGCCCAGAGTCTAAGCAGTCTTTGAGTACTGTTTCATGTTCATGTGGCTAATGAGGGTTGTCCCCGAAAAGTCACATATAAACAAAAAGGAAATTAGGATTTTGCCTTTGTACTAGTTCTGTTTTGACTCATGCTGACCAATGGAGACACTGGGTTCTAGCGCTTTTTAAAGAAAGTCAAACAGGATATGCCTCTTTGTTTTGTCTAGTCCAGTCTGATTTCTAGATTAGCAATTGAGTCAAAGCCTCATTTTTTTTTATTGGGTGGGGGGTTGGCTCACACCCAGCGGCGGCAGTGAGGGCACTTAGGCGTTACTCCTAGCTCTGCACTCAGAAATTGCTCCTGGCAGGCTCGGAGGGTCATAGGATGCCAGGAGTCCACCTGGGGTTCATTCAGTCAGGGTTGGCCGCATGCAAGGCAAATGCCCTACTGCTGTGCCATTGCTATAGCCCCAAAGCCTCATGTTCAATGTAAGTTCCTTCTCTCCTCTTTGGTAGGAAATATAGCTTACGTGATTCAGAGTATTCATTTCTTAAGTGGGCCAGTCATACACAAATCCTTCATATGGTTATTTTGATTTGGATGAGATGTTATAAGAACTGTCAACTTCATCAGGAGCTCCCGGGAAGTATCCATAATATATCTCAGCTCTCCTATCAGATTTTCCTTTAGTGTCCTTTCCTTTGCCAAACCCAGGTCTCTATCTCTCTCTCCAGTTTGTGACTGGAGCCTCTTTACAGAGATTTCCATAACTCCCTGGTCATAACTGGCTCTGGTTTTTGTTCTTGGCTATTATCTTAGAGTCACCTGGCCTTTGTAATCAGTAAATGAAGAGACTCGGGAGAAGAGGATTTATCACAGTTCTTTTATCCATCAGCCTAGTGACCTCAGATGAGTCTAATGGCTACTAACACAGGGAAGCTTACTAGGCTAAATCCTTATCAATAAGGTGCTTGCCACACACAGAATCAGTTATTTACACCAGTGGTCTTGAACCAGGGGAAATCATTTACAAAATTGAAAACCTTCAAAAACACAATAAAGGAAACTTCTGTTTCCAGTGAGAAACGTAACTCCCTATTCCCCATTACCAGTTAAAAAAAATACACACAAAATAAACTTTCTTGACTTTGCTGATGAGTAGCAAAGAGTGAATTTTAAACCCACTTCTCATACTTGAAAGACCAGTTAACCATTTCCACATACATTAACTATCATAGGATTCTAGGAACTTCTGAGGATGAAGAGGTGGTATGGTGGCAAAGCTTTGCAACTGCATAAAGCTGACCAGAGGAAAGAGGGTTACTATTGCTGTTGGTGTACCATATGTACCTGACCATGAAGAGGTTGAGAGTAATAGAAGGAAAAGAGAAGAAAGTTGGAAGGTGGAACAAGTTAGTCATGCAGTGGGGGTAAAGACTGAATGGAGAAAATATCAGAATACAGTTACCTACAACACTCCTTGATTTCAGAACTTTGGTCTTTTCGGTTTGACATATAGATGTGTCCTGACCCATCCCTAAAGTTGGACTTCCCTAAATTTAATTTAAAAAATCAGACATTCCTTTTATTGTTCAAATACAATACTTTATTTGTTTGAAAGGAGGGAAGTTTTATATGACCTAAAAGCTTCCGGCTTCATCGCTGCTTTTCTTTATGACAGAAATGACATTTAAAATAATAAAAAATAAATAATTGTCCTGCAGACAGGACTCTGTACTTTCCTGTATGCATATTTTCACACGGGTTATTAGATTCTCAAATGGTCAACTTTCAGGCCGGAGAGAGAACAGCAATTGGGCATTTGCCTTGCACACAACTGATCCAGGATGGATGATAGTTCTAATCCCGCCATCCCATATGGTCCCCCATGCCTGCCAGGAGTGATTTCTGAATGCAGAGCCAGGAGTAACCCCTGAGCACCACTGGATGAGACCCAAAAACCAAAATGGTCTACTCTCTTTGGCATATATATTTCTTTTCATATCTCATTTTCTGCAACCTAAACTTAACCCATGGCTTAAGCTAAGCTGGACAAACCTCTCTTTTCATTTGCACCACAACAGAAAGAGCTGCATGCGGAGTACAACTGTGCACTTCCATCTCCCTTTCTAACAAGATACAGCAGCCAAGCAGATGATCACTTGGGAATTTGGACCAAGAATTCAGAAAATCGGGGCCAGAGCCATGGTGCAGTGGTAGGGCGTTTGCCCTGTAGGCAGCTGACTTAGGACTGACCACGGTTCAATCCCTTGGCTTCCCATATGGTCCCCTAAGCCAGGAGTGATTTCTGAACATATAGCTAGGAGTAACCCCTAAGTGTCACCAGGTGTGGCCTCAAAACAAAACAAAACAAAACAATTCAGAAAATCACTTGGGATGGAATGGGGGAAGCATATTAGAATGAGAGAAAAACTTTGATAATTAAAAAAAAAAGAGTGATGGATAGGGACTACAGCAGTAACTTGCCCACAGCCATACTGGATTTAATCCCTGAGCATGACTAATTCAGGACTAATTCCTGAGTGCAGAGCCAGAAGTAACTCCTGAGAACCTCTGAGTATGGCCCCCCAAACCAAAATAAACAACAAAACAGTGGTGAGTATACAAAGATTAAAAAAAACAGATGGAAATTAAGTAGCCTGAGCATCCTCATTTGAGCCCCAGTTCAATCTACATACAAGCTCACCTCTCCACAATATGGATATGATTCATACTGTGGGTGATAAGTTGTTAGTGTTTTCGAGGCTTATTGCTCAGAAGAACAGAATAAGACTTTTCGAATTGTTTGCCAAGAAAGGAGATTTGGTTTGGTTTGGTTTTCACTCCATTTGTTCCCTGATTTACTACTGACATGAGATCAGTCAAGAGTCTCAAGAACTAAAATTCTATTTATGTTCTTAAAGTATTTCTGGTATGTGTCTATAATATATATACACACATATGAACATATTATGTTCACAGGACCTTAATTGTAAGGAAGAAAATATCCAGAGATTAGTCTTCAGAATACCTGAAGGTACAATGTGTACCAGATACCTGATAAACAGACAGTAACGATAACTGTTATCATCATTATTAAAGAAACCATAGAGTGTCTTATCTATCTTTCTCTTTGTTTAAGTGAAGTGTGTAGGCTCAGTGAGGTGAAGTGACTTGCCCACAATTGCACTGTTAATTCATGAGAGAGTCATTAAGAGAGCCTTGTGTCATATCTAGTACTCGAGTATCATCTGAGGGCTCAACAGACTGCTTGAGGCCACTCTGGACAAGAAAAGATCTGCCTCCCTCTTTATTGGGCTGTTGGACAAGTCCCAGTTTGGAACTGTTTGGAAACGACAGGAGTCTTCAAAGAGTGGGAAGTGGAGACCGGAGGTTGTGCCCCTTGATTTGTGCTTCAGATTATGTTCCTTAGATTTTATACACATCCTCTCACCCTTGTCTATGTACCCCAAAAGAACTGGCCTTAGGGGCCTGGAGAGATAGCACAGTGGTGGTTGCCTTGCAAGCAGCCGATCCAGGACCTAAGGTGGTTGGTTCAAATCCCGGTGTCCCATATGGTCCCCCGTGCCTACCAGGAGCTATTTCTGAGCAGACAGCCAGGAGTAACCCCTGAGCACCACCGGATGTGGCCCAAAAACCAAAAAAAAAAAAAAAAAAAAAAAAAAAGAAATTGCTGGGGCCGGAGAGATAGCATGGAGGTAAGGCGTTTGCCTCTCATGCAAAAGGTCATCGGTTCGAGGGCCCGGAGAGATAGCACAGCGGCGTTTGCCTTGCAAGCAGCCGATCCAGGACCAAAGGTGGTTGGTTCGAATCCCGGTGTCCCATATGGTCCCCCGTGCCTGCCAGGAGCTATTTCTGAGCAGACAGCCAGGAGTAACCCCTGAGCACCGCTGGGTGTGGCCCAAAAACCAAAAAAAAAAAAAAAAAAAAAAAGGTCATCGGTTCGAATCCCGGCGTCCCATATGGTACCCCGTGCTCGCCAGGAGTGACTTCTGAGCATGGAGCCAGGAGTAACTCCTGAGCACTGCCAGGTGAGACCCAAAAAAAAAAAAAAAAGAACTGGCCTTAGAACTTTTCTTTAGGAAAAAAAAAAAGAAACAAATCTTTGGATCTTTATAGGGTTCTCTTAAATGTGTGTGTGTATGTGTGTGCATGTGTGTGTGTGTGTGTGTGTTTGAATGTGAAAGTGTAATCCGTAACTATTAAGCAAAAAAATAAAAATCCAGAGAGAGCATCATAGGGCCCTCCGTAAATGCTTTCAGTGTAGCGGTTTTTATGCCACACAGTGTGGAAGGCAATTATCTTTGGAGGGGATTCCACAGCCCTGCGCGGGCTTCCCTGGTGTAAGATTTATTGTTGGCTGGATTGGGTGTTCTTTATAAGAGCATTTACTCGGCATCTAAAGCGCTGTCAAGAGTGCTACTTCCAGAATGCTTTTGAGGTTGCAACTACTAAGCTTCATTTTCCCCGTCTTGAAGATATATTTTTCAAAATGGTATGCAGGGATTTGTAAGACCTCCTGCTTCCCACCGACACTGACAGGAGTTGTACTATGAAACCCCAGCCCGCTGCTGCAGGAAATTTACCCCCTGTTGCATAGAACCTTTCTCGGGCTTCATGTGAATGGGGAGAGAGGCAATAGATACAGAAGTGCATCCCCTAGTTTTAGGCGAGCCCTGTCAATGGATTCCCAAATTAACTGTCTCTCTACTTAAACAAAAGACAGGCACCACTGTTGTGTTAAATAATTAACGATGAGGCTCGATGGTGGAGGATACCATCCAGCCCACATGGCTCTGCAACCTCCATGCAGCCGGCGAGTTCCAGGCCCAGGTGAAAAGACTCACTCACACGCAGCCATCAGGAAGAATCATCTTTATTCATGCCCTTGCCACCACAGGTGTGTGGCCTATGTTAACCTTTCAAGCACAGCTATATTTTGCTAGCCCTGCATCTTATCTCCTGTTAGCCATCTTCCCTTTGGGCTCCATGCGGCCCAAAGATCCAAAAGCCAGGAAGCCAAGCCGGGCCAAGAGAGAAACGGCAAAAGGGCAAAAGGGCCAAAAAGCGCCGAATTCCCTTGGTCCCAGCCTTATCTACCTTTTTTCAAACCCCTCCCAGGAATGGGAGGGGCTTGCAGGTAAAGTTACACCTACTATCCGGTTCAGACCCCTCCCAGAAATGGGTGGGTCTTAGGGTACACCACACACCACACTTTGGCCATTCTTTCCTTGCCCTTTATGTGGCCTCCATGCATGCGAGAGGAAAAAATTGAGCTGTGAGTCAGCTAAAGACATGTATCATGAAAAACCTTAGAGGCGCTGAAATGGGCATGGGGCCCTTGACTGCTAAGGAGGTATTTTATTGAAAATACACACTGGCTTTTTTTTTTTTGGAGAATGAGCAGTAGAGAAGGCAAGATACCTGACCATAATACAGGTTGTTCTGTTCATTAATCTGATGTGGAGTTTGGCACACTAGGCTCTAGAAATAAACCAACATGTATTTTTTTTACTTTCAGAGTTTCATATTTCACCAGTGTCGCCCCCTGCTTTCCATTATTTCAAGTATTTTAATTTATGTATTCCAGGTATAAATAGCTCATTCCACGTGTCCTCCCCCTCCCCACCTTTCAAAAGTTGTCTTGAAGGAGTTGAGGTAGATGACATTCCCTAGCAAGCTTACCAGCAGAGGGCAGGCGTAAAGAAGATTTTTGACATAAGGGTGTGTCAATTTAGGGTCAAAGGCTGGTGGAGGTGCCTGGAAGGGAGATCCTGAGCATTGTTCCCAGGGCAGGATGGAACAGGCTTCTTTTGCCTCTTTGCAGGCCTGTTGTACACCAGCATGTTCCAGAAAAGCTGACTTTACTAAATGCACATGGCCAGTGTCTTTATCTGATATTCAGCGATTTCTACATAATTAAATGCTGGGGAAAAAAATTAAAATGTAATTTTATTCTGAAGAGCCATCTTTTTCTTTCCCCTGCTGACCCAGTTCTGGTTAGGCTTAAAATCAAGTGTTTGAATGTGAGTGTGCCATACATGCTGCCACTCTTGGTTGGAAAAAAATCAGGCTTCACACTTAATGGTGCTAGCAGTCCCTATCCCTCACCCCCCCAATTTGATCCAAAGGATAATGCTCATCTACTCTAAAACACATACTTTTGGGGGAGAATTTTGCATACTTCCATGTAATCTGTTCCAACCTTATGGCAGAAGCGGACCACTGATACATTTTATATTATATGAAAACAAGGGATTACAGTTTTATCATATGCAGAGTAATTTGTTCTTGTCAGTCAGATGTGACAGACATTGGGGCACAGTGTTGCCCGTTTTTAATTTCCAGACATGGTTTTGTTTATTGGTGATGTTGTATGAATGCTTTTGCTTTTAGAGAGGGAGTAGTTGCAGGAGTGGGGGGAATAAAATGGTTCTCAGAGCTTATGTCCCCATTACCTTCATAAGTCACCTGAACGTTGACATATCATGCTGTGTGTATACAAATCAACCAGGAATGGTGGAGTTATAAAATGCTGCGTTAAATGAAGATGCTAACTGCAATTTGAAGCATGTCATAAAGAGAAATTTAAACTCCTGTGGAACACTGAGAACTCACAGTCTTTTCCCTTGACCATGCAAGCACGGAAGAAAAACAACATAATTAGCTTCATTGTCAACATAGACATAACAGCCACATAAACAATATCAATATGGAGTTAACTGCCTTAGCTCCCCATAGATGGATGATGTATTAATTTATATTTTTAAGTAAAAGCAGTGTTTAAATCAAGAAGGAACAGTGGTTCCTTGGAGACGAATGCCCAAATCTCAGAAATTGGGCATTGCTGGTGCAATTTAGTGCCTCTAATTAGCTGCCAGGTTGGCAGTCTTTGGAGACCACAGAAATACTCTGGAGAGGTTTGCTTCCCCTGGCAGGTCATCAAGCAAGTTACCGGAGTGAGGGGCTTAAATTTTGTGTTTCTCTATTTCAGCCCCCCCTTTTTTTTTCTAGAAAAGAGAATAATTTGGCGTACTGTCTTTAAATTCTGTCCTTGCAGAATATATTCTAGACGCTCTATTGAATTAATTAGAAAAGGGTTAGGAAATAAATGTTAACAAAGGAATTTTCTGAACTAAGATAATGTATTCAGTTAATGCCTTTGGAAGAGGACACACTCAGAGGTGCTCAGGGCTTCCTCTTGGCTATGCTTAGGGATCATTCCTCATATACAGGGATCAAACCCAGATCAGCCACATGCAAGGCAAGCATTTTACCAGCCAAACTATGTCTCAGGCTCCTCTGTTGATCTTGTTTGTTTGGTTTTTGTTTTGGAGCCACACCTGGCAATGCCCATGGGTCATTCCTGGCTCTGCACTAACTTTTAGCAGTGTTCAGGAGACCAGATGGGATGCTTGCCTTGCCCACTGTACTATCACTTGTCTTTTATTTCCCCCCATCAAATTTTTTTTCAGTTTCTGTTTTATTCACTCTGGCAGATCAGCTTTCTGGCAACAGAAATTACAGCAGTTCTTTATGTGAGCATGATACTGTACCTGATTTTATCTGGGCAGGTCTCTTGCTTTCAATCTTGCTAGAAATATGTGAGCTCAGTGTCCATTCCTGGATTCTTCTGCTATTGGAAAAGCAGAGCGTTGGTTGGAGCCGAAAACCTTATGGGAAGACACCATCACTGGTGTCTGCTTCACTGCCAGGCCATTCATCAGCGTGTGGGAATAATGCCCTGACAAGATGCAGTGTCTGATTCTTCCTTTAATGCATCTTATCTCCATTCTCAGCTCTGAATGAGCAGTAAAACCTTTCACTTTCTTCTGCGTTCAAGGCTAAAGCTCAGCAGAACCAAATATAATACATTATTTTAGTCCCAGGTGTGTTATTTGGTGGTTAGAGTTTGGTGTGGGATCATAGTAATCTGTTCTTAAGTACACAGCCAGCTGCACAATGGACTCATTTAGTAACTGACAGGTTTCTTAATATGCGGTGTTTGAACAAGAGCTGTATCTGTTGTGGGTGTTAGGATGTGGGCATCAAAAATATTTTTAAGTGTGGTATTTAGCGTTTCCTTCATTCTTCCTTAAACATTAGCCTTTTCTTCGAGGTCTCCCTTTTATATTAGCACAGCTTGATCTCTCTCTTCCCAACTCTTCAGGGTCTGATTCCCCTTGTGGCTTTTGGTATTGGATGTCTTTGAATTTTTTGGAGGAAGAAAACAATCACTTTACCTTTCTGAGCCTCAGTTTCCTCTTCTTTCAACGGGGATTGCAAATTTTCTTTTGAGTTATAACAACTAAGACAGACCCCGGTTTACGACAACCTATGATTGGCAGAGTAACTTATTTTAACGCACCTGCAATCTAAATGTTGCTGTTTTTTTAAACATTTTCTTTTTTTTTTTTTTTCTTTCTGACCCAGCCTTTCCAAAATGACTTGGTGCTCTCACTCAGAGTGATAGATAAATCAATGGCTCTGATTATCTTTGAAGTCACTACAAGCTTTACATTTTTCTATTGTACTTCAGTTGTGAGAGGTTCTAGTTCTCACAGAACCCCAAGCCCAAAGCAGATAAATAGATCTGTGAACATATAGGAAGGGATTCTAAGAGTCCAGAACTAACCAAAATGGCTTATATAGTTATCCAAGTTTCCAACCCCTTCCTTACTTAGAAGTTGAATCTGAGTCACCTTGTTTGTAGTGAGGGGGAGGAAAGGACTCCAGGTGGCCTCTGTGTTAGTGTTAGCTTGCTTAGCCATTTCTCTCTCCCCATAGTCACCTACCTACCCACCCCCCCATACCGCCTTCTTTATGCAAACCACCAGTCCTTTAAACACCACCTCCCAAGGGCCTTCCCAGACATCGCCAGCTCCCACTGATCTCTTCTTCCTCCCCTTCTCTGTGGTCCCATGGTGCTTACAGCCACCACCTTGCAATTTAGTCCTTGTGCAAGCAACTACCACATTGCATCACTCTCTAATTATTTTGTGTAAGGCTGTCTTCACAGCTGGGTCATAAGCGTCTGTAATGTTTGTTGTTTGTTTATTTGTTGGTTGTTTGTTTTGATGCTCATGGAGACTATTAGCTGGTAAACACTGGCCTGCAAAGGAGGCAGTCCAACTTGTAAAAGCATGTAGGAGTTTTGCAAATGCCTTAGGTGTGTGTGTATGTGTGTGTTTAAAAAAATGAATAAAAAAATTCTGCATGCACCCCGGTAGTTGGTTCGGTTAACAGATATAAAATCTCAAATTGATTGTAAAACCTTTGCAAAAAAAAAAAATCATGGGTAATTTGAAATCACCATTTCCACTTGTTCACTATGCATTGGTTGAAGAGAACTTCCTATATTTTTATTTCCTGTCTCTGGGGCCCCAGCAGCCTCTCCCAACAGAGTGCCTTTTAAGACTCAGAACTCTTGATTCATAATAGTACATTCTGGCCGACTTAAGGCCCTTCTCTTCCCCCACCCCCATCACGCTTGACTGTTGAATATTCATGAAAGGTGGGGTCACGTTTTTTGTGACCTGAAAATCCCATTAATAAATTTGTTTGGGACCAAAGAAAAGACAGAGTGGAGTGGATCTATGCTCCTTCCCTCCCAGAACATCCGATCATAAGTTGACAAGTTAACTGGGCTTTGTGACTTTTGCAGTCTGATTAATAAGGGAATTAATTGTCGGCTTTCCCGCTCCCGCCCCTTATAGCCATCAGACATTTGCTTGGAAGTATTAACTCTCTGGTTTGTACTAACTTAAAATGAGCACCTCAAAAGGAAAAAAAATATCCTTCAAAGTAAAACTAAAATGATCGGCCTTCCCCCCCCCCCCACACTCCTTTGCAAGAGAAAGTGGTCATCACCTATTGTCACTACTCCCTTTTCACCAATATTTCAAGCAAAAGAAAATAAGAAAACGTGGGCAGATTTTTATTTGCTTGCGAGGCAGGACGTTTTTCTCTCCGTTTTGAAATAGTCATAAAAAGGAAGACGTGATCTTTATCTAGTCCTGCCGAAATGAACTAATAAATAAATAAATAAATAAATAAATAAATAAATAAACCTGGAACTAGAGCCGGGCCACTTTGCACCAACCAAAGTTAAGCCTCGGGGTGACTTGGTGAAGAAGAACCCCTCGATTTAAATAACTCTGACGAGCTATAACTCTTTCTGCTCCAAGTCACCCTAAAGTGCTCGCGGGGGGAGCAGCTTTCCCCCCCGCCCCCGTGGCAAAAAAAAAAAAAAAAAGAAAGCAAAAGCGGTGTGGTGTGTAAATAAGAAAGGAATGCCAAGAATCGTGTCTTGGCGATCGTGGGGACAGATGCGGTCTGGAGCAGCTGTCGTTTCGGAGGGGAAGTAAGTGAGCAAGTGAGCGAGTGAGTGGCTCGGTTCAGCGACAGGGAGGCACGTTGGTTGGGCTGGGACTTAGTTCAAACCCCCCGTGGCGAGTTAGTTTTTTTTTTTTTTTTAATTTTTTTTTTCTCAGCGTACTTGGGCCAACCCGACCCCTTGTCAGGAAAGAGAGAGAGAAAGAGAGAGCCAGAGGGGGGGAAAGACAAAAGGAAAGAAGGAAAGGAAAGAAAGAAGGAAAGAAAAGAAAGAGAGAAAGAAAGAAAGAAAGAAAGAAAGAAAGAAAGAAAGAGAAAGAAAGAAAAAGAAAGAAAAAGAAAGAAAGGAAGAAAAAGAAAAGAAAGAAAGAAAGAAAGGAAGAAAGAAAGAAGAGGAAGAAGAGAAAGAAAAAGAAAGAGGAAGAAAAGAAGGAAGAAAGAAAAGAAAAAAAAAGAGGAAAGAAAGAAAAAGAAAAAAAAAAAAAAAAAAAAAAAAAAGAAAGAAAATAAAAGAGAAAAAGAAAGGAAAGAAGGAAGGAAGGAAGGAAGGAAGGAAGGAAGGAAGGAAGGAAGGAAGGAAGGAAAAGCAAGCAAAGCAAAGCAAGCGTGTCGTTGCGTGGGCCAGGCAGGAGCGGCCCAGACTGAGTTCCCCCATCCATCCATCCATCCATCCACGTGAAGCGAAAAGTTCTCCTGCAAAGGCCGATTTCGAGGAAAAGCGCTTCTGTGAAGCGAGCCGAGCCGAGCCGTGCGGCGGCCGCAGCAAGCCCGGAGTTTGCAGCTTCGGGACGTTGCGCGCCCGGGCTTTTTCCTATCCAAACTCCCGGGCGGGCTTCTCCACTCCTCTCTCCTCTTCTCTTCTCGCCCAGCTGCGCGCACGCAACTCCGTGTCAGTTTCACCCTCCTTCCCGCGGCCGCCGGCCCAGAGGCCCCGCGGGCGGGCCAGGGGCCAGCTGCGAGAGGGGGGCAAAGGCGGGAGCGAGATCGGAGACCCAGAGAGAGTCGCGCGCGCGGGGGGTCAAAGGGTGAAGCTCAATTAGAGATCCCCCCCTCCTCAAAAAAAAAAAAAAAAAAAAAAAAAAGCGGGGTTTCACCTGCCGCGCTGAAGGCAGGTTGGTGCGGGGGGGGGGGGGGGAGCCGGCCGCGCGGAGCCCATTGTGTTGGGGCGCGGCGAGGCGCGGCGCGGCGCGGGGTGTTTAGAGGCGGGTTGTGATTGGTGGAGCAGGGCGGGGCGGGTGGGCGCGGCGGCGCGTCTGTCAGCTCCGGAGTCGGCCCGAGCGCCCCTGCCCGCCTGCCTGCCTGCCTGCCTGCCTGTGTGCGTGCGAGTCCGCCCGCCCGCACGCCCAGGCCGCCCCGGATCACCCCAACCCCTACCCCGACCCCCCCAACACTCACACGCTCAAGCCCGGCCTCCTACGCGGGGCGTCCCGAGACGGGAAGCTCCGTGCGCCTGCCTGCTGCTGGTGGCGGCTACATGGAGAGTGTCAGGTTGGTCCCTGCGATGGATCTGGGATTGCTGCTGCTGCTTGCTGGCTTGGCTTGGCTTCGCTTCGCTTTGCAATCTTGCTTGCCTGCCCCCCGGGTTGGGATTGGGATTGGGATTGGGGGGCCTTGCTCTGAAGGGATGGGGGGACATGCCAGCTGAGGCGCCTTGAAGGGGGTTTGGAAGTTGAGGCGCTTTTTTTTTTTTTTTTTGCTGGGACCATCCACGCTGTGCACCCAACTTGGGTGGGAGTTGCTTTGCATTTTTTGGGGGGTTGAGGCAGGCGGGGAAGGAGTTGGTGAAAGGTGCTGGGGAAGGAAGCTTGCTGCAGTGCAGGCCTGTGGAAGGAGGGAGAGCTTGCTTTTCTTTTTTCTTTTGGCCTTTTCTCTTTCCCTTCTTTGATTTTTTAAAAATGTTCATGGGTGGGGTGTAGTTGAGAGTTGGAGGAAGTCTTGCTTCTCTCTCTCTCTCTCTCTCTCTCTCTCTCTCTCTCTCTCTCTCTCTCTCTCTCTCATTATTTTGGGCTAGCCTGGCTTCCTTCCCACAGCCACTTTGGCGAAGCCCTCTCTCCCTCCCTCTCTCACTTTATTTTTCTTCTTTCTGGGAGGACGTGGGATCTAGGTCACTTTTTGCGGGGAAGCGTGTGAAAAACCTACCTACCTACCTACCTACCTACCTACCTACCTACCTACCTACCTACCTACCTACCTACCTACCTACCTACCTACCTACCTACCTACCTACCTACCTACCTACAAGGAGCTTCCCTGGCGGCTCCGTGGAAGCCGCGTGGATGTTTCTTGGCTTCTGGTTAGTTGCTTGCTGGCTATATTCGTCGTCGGAGCTATTTTCAGCCGAGCAGTTTAGATTCAGAAGAGTTCACACACTGTTAAAAGGGGGGGGGGAGAAGCCGGGGTGCAGGGGAGGAGTAGGGGAGATAAAGGCCCCCCTCTGCCACTGGATCCGGCGGGTGGCATGGGGGGGCACTTCGCTGGCAGGTCTGGGAGTCTGGGTTCCAAAGGTGCTTGTTCCAGGGTGCGTGTTTGTGTGTTTAAAACTCGCGACTGACTGTGGATTTGTCACCGGGTCCTCTCTCTCTCGAGGTAGCTAACTTCATCTGTCACCACGGCCTGAAAAGATGGGCAGCAGAAGGGGGGACCCCCCCCCCTTCCCCGCCCCATGCAAAGCCAAGTGACTGGATGGGAAAGGAGGGGATCTATCTTTAGGAAGTGGGTGGTAAAGTTTTAGAGCAAAGTACGCACAAACTCTTCCTCTTTGGTGTTAACTCCTTCACGGCCTGCCAGCCAGACTAATAAGATATCTGAGCTTTTTTTTTTTTTTTTTTTTATATTCTTGTCCACGCAGACCAAATGTTCTAATCAAGCCCATTTAAAAATGCAAATCGCCTAATTTCCATAGATTCCAACATTCTGAAAATGACACATTTGGGGGGGGGGAATTAAGCCTGATAACAGGAAATCTGAATCATGCTATCAATGACTAATCTGCTTAAGGAGACAAAAGTTACATTTATTTTATCATTAGGAAGTCAGAGTTAAAGAAGGCATGGGGGGATAAGTTTAAAGCAAGTAAGTTGTTTTACTTATTTATTTTTTTTACAGAGAGCCTGCATTGCCTTTGTTGTTTGTTTGTAATAGACTTTCAAGAGGACTGTGTATATGAAACTAAGGTGGTTGAGAGCTAAAACTATTCTAAGCTAGCGTGTCATTGTCAAAGACCTCAAGCGTGATAACACTGAAGAAGGTAGTGCAGGATTTGATGTGTTGTTGTTATTGTTTTATAAAAGAATGGAAGCTTTCTCCAGTGTTACGATTCATCACTATCTAAATGGAATGAGGACAGTAGCAGAGTCTACTAATTGATACCCTTCGCATACGTGAGAAAAGGTCTCCTTCTATTTATATGATTCATGGTAGCTGCCTGACACATTTCAGTGAAAAGTGTGTAAAAATGAAACCAAAATACAGACTGCCTACCCAGAGACATTGGCTGACTTACTCTGCGATGTGATAGAGCTGAACTGAAAACGGATTGGGCTGACACTTGATAATCAAAGTTGATTTATTGTTCATTAGTACTGCATTAGCCCTTTCAGGCAAGACAGTTATTTGTGTAGTGGCCTGTCAAGAGGAGACTGCAAGCACCTGTCATTTCTAAGGCAAGAGATAAGCAACCCAATATTAAGGCGATGCAAATAAAAATACCCTACACTAGGTAAAGGAGCACGCCATCATAAATTTTTCTTTTTCTTTTTTTTTTTAAAGTAAATCAATAAATAGTATTACTCTAGAAAAAGAAATCTAGTAAAGATAAAATTGTTAACCCTAAAGATTGATTATTTATAGAATGAAAGTAATGGGGTTTTGTGTTCTCCTATTTGCCCTAAAGAAATTCCCCCCTTTTCTACTCATCTGACCAAACTTAATCAGGTAAGGAAACAAGCATAACATGTCACTTATTGAATCTGAATAATTTCAGGAAGGTAGGTCTCTTTCCATTTGTGTTGTTTTTAAACAAACAAATTTCATTAAATGAAACTCTTCTTAAACCAGGGGCTGATGATATGAAAATGTGATGACATCATAGCTAAGCTATGATAATGTCAGATAATAATGTCAAGTGCATTTTCTGCAGTATGTTTCACTCTCGATTTTTTTTTCTTCCTTCCCTGGAAGGGAATGATCTCATGACATAGAATAGAAAACAACCTAAGTGTCAAAAGAAAAATCAGTGAACTTTTGTCTTCAGTCATAGAAATGAGGACTTACTCATGTTTTTCCAGAGGATAGAATGGAAACATTCTGCATGAGAATATGTAGTATATTGTCTTCTCTGGATTTTCATTTGACAGGGATTTTAGAGGCTGTGATCTTAATTAAATCTCAACTAGCTGAAATAATGCATCTAAAGTCGTGCAGTTTTGCAAAACCTTGCTCATTTGATAAATGATAAATCACCAGAAAGCTTACGATAGGAATGGTTGACTTGATGTTTCTGTTTGTTTGTTTGCACTTAGATGTACCTGAGAAACAAAACCCTCAGCAGCCCTGCCCTGTATTTGCACACTGTCAGGAACTGTCATATGAAAGATAAACTCTTTCATGACACTCACCAGTTCTGCAACTTTTCAGCCAACCTCACGAAATTAAAAGATACAGTCATATTAAAATCCAGATTAATTAAAAGAAATGAAATTTCAGATTTATGCTGTCTAATGTAGCAGAAGTGTGTGTGATTTACTGTTTCTGATAACGATCAGGAGAGAGAATATTGTCATCAATTTCTCAGGTGGAATGAAAGTTAAATTGGAAAGAAGAGAGGGTTCGACAAATTAATTTTATTATGTGGTTCAGTTGTAGGTGGATATCACCAAAGAGAAACTTAAAACTATGCTTTTGTGTGGCTGAGCAGATGGCAGTAGCCAGTTAAAGGCCACTCCAGGTAGCTCTGTGTGATTTGTAAGCAAAGGATAAGGCAGCAACAGTTGACCATGACAGATTTGAGTAAATAAATTCATACATTGAGGCTCTATGTATTTTGTGAATTAGATGACAAGGAGTTAAAATTGTTAAATAACGATTGACTGATGCAGGTTTACAAATTCTACAAGTCCTATAAATACTGGTTTATTTACCTTTAGTGCTTCTTAAGCAGAGTTTTTAACTGCTGTGTTTATTAGCTTCTGTATTTGCTCTCATAGCAGCAGGTATATACACATAAAAATCGAGAAGAGCTATCTTGTACTGCTTATATTGAATCTACATGTATATATTTTGGTACATAAGAATCTTAGCAGCATTGAAGCTATTTGCTGAGGAGCTGTAGATCTCTTGTGCTAAAGAGGTATACTTGTGTGACTCAATTTGGGAGATAGTCTTAACTCTCTAAGCTAAATTTGTTTTGTGTTGATAAAATTTGTTTTTGTTTTTTTTGAATATGTCTGGATATTCATTTTAGTCATTTTCGTGGAGTACTTTCTTCATAACTCCCACTATTCATTCATCTTTATTTCCTTTCATTAAAATAGAAAAAGTGAAAAGAAAATTCAGCTCTCTTGGTGCTAAGCAGTCTTTTGCAGATTGGGGGAACTTGAATTATTCGGGAGTGTTAACTGCACATCTATATTAGGGTTTAGGAAAATCTTCGGAGTGCCTCTGCTAATCTGGCAATTGTTTGAAAAGAAATTAATTTAGAATGAGAGAAATGGATGTCAAACACTTACATTTTGCCTCATTTTCAAATACAGTTCAAAGAAAACTAATCAATAAAAATGCAATCAAAATATTATGGTGCACTTTTTAAGAATACCTTGATATGCTTTAATTTTAAAGCTTTATCTTACCCTTAAATCTTAAAACATTATTGTTCAAATAACTGAGAACAAGGTATATCAACAACATCAAAAAGGTCGGCTTCTGTGATTTCTCAAGGGCTTGTTATTTTGTACTTCCCAATTCTATTTGATGTCTTGACAAAACAAGATGACACAGGGGAGAATACATTAAATTTTGATTTTTTTTTTTTAATCTAACCTGTTACAGTTGTGGCAGCTTAATTTCTTTTACTTTTTCCTCAAGATGGCTTTTTGTACAATTACTCTAATTGTCACACCACTTCATGAGGCGGGTCCTTATGGGTTTCTCATTGTCCTTGATTTTAGTGACACATTTGAACATATTTTGACCTTTCACGTGCAGGGAGCTTTTGGTTGGGCTTTGGCTTCATTAGCAAGAAATCAGTGAATGGTGAGATTGTCAAAGAAGCAACTTATGTTTTCTCATTAGAATCTCATTTGCGCCCTTTAGCTTAACTGTGATGTAGAAGGTAAAGGTGTTGGAAATAGGCTTGAGAAACTGCGTAATTTGAGAAACTTAAGTTGTAGTTCTTTAAACAATAAAAAATGATGATTGCACCCCCGAAAAGGTCTTTTAAAACTTTGAAGTGATCTAATTTTGGCCTACCTGCAAGTTTGAATCCAGCTTTAAATTTTTCTCTTTTCCCCCACCTGCTTCCCCAAATATCTTCATGATATATAAAATAATATACATGTTTGCACATATCCATCTTACTATATTCTCTGTGCTGGTTCAAGCATCACAAAAGCAGAATTCCAAAAACATTTGGGCAAAAGATCATCAGTTTATATTTGTTTAATAGTAACCATTGAGCCACAACTATATCTACAAGCTATATTTTCTTTATTCTACTTGTGTATGACTTAGATAGGACTGTTAGAGTTGCTATCTTTGACACTGTTTTTGAATGTTGCTTCAGTTTAATAGAATTCATTTTAGCGGGGTCTCTTCTTTTTATCTCAAGAGCTAAAGATCTGTGAACAGATTATTTCTGAGGTTCCTTTTTATCTGCAGCATTTTGAAACATTTTTGTTGTCATTGTTACTAGAGAATGCTTTAGCAGGTTGGATTCACATGTATTAAACTGTTTTCCATCCTTCCTACTGGAGAAACTGATTGAGAAAGGAAAGAGGAAGCTGTTGTTGTTTTTTAATTTAAATGATAGTAATAACGATAGTTGCTAGGTTGAAAAGATCCATGCTTATTGGGTGATTATTTTCATGTGTAGTTCTATTGTTTCCTGTATTTAACAGTCACTAATGGGAGAAGTGATTTAATTTATGTAAACTTTACATTTTTATGCAAATGAAGCTGATATTTATTAGAGCTAAAACAATTATGCTGGCACTTAGTGGATTAACCTTGTGTGCATGGGAAATGTTGGAGGAAAGCAGTTGAGACTCTACTAATGCCTGTGCTGTAAACAAATATGAATTTATGCCACTTTTTCCAATTTAAAGACAAAAGAAGAGCTGGTAGAGCTTTGCTAGAGATTGATTATTAGGCTTGATAACCTGAAATAACTAGTGATTGGCAGTCAAGTCTCGGTCATACAATTCTTCCTAAAAGAAAGATAGCCCTTTTTGATAGAATGTAATAAACAAAATGATAAAAAATGAAATGCTAATTGCATTTTAAAGAGGTCTTTTTTCCCCTTAAATTTTAATAGGTGGTTGTATTGTTACTGAGAGAACAGTTATGCTAATGACGGACTACTTAGATGATTTTGCATTAATATAATAACCATTACCTGCCTTAATGCTTTGTACAGTATTGTGGCAAAATAGCTAAGTCTAAAAGAGTTATACAAAAAGAAGAATTCCATAATGAAGCAGAATTATACTTTCCACATGAATAGCATGCTTTTTTTTAAAAAAATTGAGGACGAAATATTATGTCAGAAATGTACTTTCTTTCCTTTATGATACAGCTACCTTGCTTGGTTTTGTGTGTGTGTGTGTGTGTGTGTGTGTGTGTGTGTGTGTGTGTGTGTGTGTGTGTGTGTGTGTCTGTCTGTGTTGGGGAAATTACTTGGGGAAATAGGAGCTTTTCAACTTTTCTGTTTGCCAATATATCACTTGTATCCATTGACTTAATAAGGATAAATAAATTGTGTTTGGTAGACAAGGGCAGTGGCAAAGGTGTTCTTTTAGACAGGCTCACTTCCCTGTGGTCATAGAAAATTCGACTTAGTTCTTTTTATCCCTTTTTTATGAAGCCATTTTTGTTTTGTGGTGATATTCTGGAGCCCTCTAATTTAATATTTTGCTTTTATTATTTGCTGAACTAGGTTGTACTGTCTAACTTAGTTATCTAAACAGAGCCTAAAGTTTAGAAGGGACCTGAGCTTTCTGGGACACACACATGCTGAACAACCAGAGCTTAAAAATAGTTTTCAAATGATCAATCCAGATGAATAGATTATTTTAATGAAGCAGTATTCACATTTTTCTTTACTATTATTATTTCTAGTCATTATGAGAAGATGTTGATGTATTCAAACTTACGCCTATTTATCCCAGGCAGTATTTACTTGTGGCTAATGTGAGTGTAAACCAAAGAGATAGAAAAAAATGATAACGTGATTTTCAGTATTTATATTGTGTCATCCCCCCCTCCCACCCAATTCCTCCAATTGTCTCTGAGATTAGAAGTATTGTTTCTATGAGTGTTTATATTTGTTTGTTTGTTTCTTTATACCCTCCCCCCCTTCCTATCACCTACCTTTCCCTGATGGGAATAAAAGAAAAGAAAAAGCTTATTACTTTACTAGCCTTCTGGTGTTCGGTTGACAGAATCATTTTGAAGTGAAAACGCTGGATAGAGTTTTAACAGCACTTGTTAGTGCTAACAAAATTCCCCAGTGGCTGGTAGCGAGGCAGCAGCAGGCCTGTACCAGCAGTGGAATGATGGCCCAAGCACAGCTGTATTTCTGCCATTTTGGCTGGCTTGTGTGCACCTGGGCCGGGCCACACCCAAGTGGTTGCAGTCAACAGGGTATCGTGCGCGTGTGTTTTTTTAAATTCACGATTTCCTCTTCAAACTCAACTGAAAGAGTGTTAACTCTGTCTCTGTGTGTGTTTAAATGCAGTTTTTTTTTTTTTATGCTAGCATTCTTTAAATGTCTGCCAGAAGTTTAATTTGAATTTCTGATCCCTGAAGGCAGCTAGACAGAATCATTCTAGTTCTTCATAAATTGCCTTCTATGATTCATTGTTAACTCATAAAACATGCTCATTTCTATATAGTCAAACAGTTAAGGTAGTTACAGCATCGAGGATATAATTTTTTTTGGCATTATATTTAAATTGTCATTGGAGAAAAATCAGAAATTAGTTTGAACTCCCAGTTAAGGCATGAGCCCTGTAGCACACAAAACAAGAATGAATGTTTTTTTTTATCTCAAGGGTAAGGTAGATGGCAGAGAAGCAAGGGTGGATTGGGACGGGGGGGGGGGGAGTTTGGTTTTCACTGAATACTCTCAAATAGGGGACCATAAATACTAGAGTGCTGTAGTTAAAAACTCACATGACTGTTTTAAATACTATTGATTTAAACCACTGGCTAGATTTTATGAATCAAAGTGTAATTTCCAAGCTTTGGCTATATTTCTCAATGCTAAAGCATTCTCTCTTGTGTGCCTTTAGCCGCTTTCCAGACATTCAACACAGGATTAAATGATAGTAGTTACAGTGATCAATAGGTTAAGACCAGTACAATCACTCTTGCCGCTAATGACCTCAGTAGTAATGGGCAATAAAGTGTGGGCTATAATAGCCTCTCCCTGGTACTGCATGCCCTTTGATTCTTAGTATTAGTAGGGACTAGCTACATGAAAAAGTTGGATGTTGGGAGTTAAGGGAGTGGATATGCAGGCTATAATTCTTTACTATTTAAGGCCTTATACTGTTCTCAGAATTTTTTTTTTCTCCATACTGGTTTCTCATCCATTTGGAGATGTTTGCTAAAGCTTTCCATAATCTATCTTTATGACATGCTGAAGCAGAAACTTTGGGGGGAACTCTTGGTTTTATTACTTTTATAAATTAGCTCTAGCTCACTCAGAAACTCCAAGCTAACAAGTGTGAAAATGTGGTCTCAGAATGTAAAAGCCAAGTCAGTGGGTGGAGAGTGGATAGTCTCTGTTGATATTTTTTTTCCACGAAGCCCCTCCTCAGGCTGCTATAGTGCAACTCTTGCCTCCTTTCCTCCTTTCACTGTGTCTGTTGCCGTTTAATTCTCATCGGCACCTTCGTCCTCGTGTCTAAGTGGAAGAGAAGGGAGACTCATTCATTTTGCTGTTGTAAAACATGGCAGTGGGCACATGGCTGCCCTGGGTTCAGTCCTCAATACCTCACATAGTTCCCTGACCACCTCCAGAAATGATCTTTGGCTGGTCTGATGGCAGTAGTTTATCAGAACTTATTAATGTTAGTATCACAAAAGTTGCCATATAACCCCTCTACTGCTCAATTTAACTGGCTTAAAAAAAGAAAAAAAAAAAAGATCCCTGAGCACAGAGCCAGGAGTAAGCTCTGAGCACTGCTGTATGTGGCTCTGAAAAGCAAAAATAACAGAAACAAGTCAAAAAACAGTGGTGATAGGGAGAGGAAAAAAAGAATAAGGTCAGGAAAGGGAGTGTTCGCTTATTGACCTGTATGGAAGAGCTTAAGAATGACTCCTGAGGGGCCGGCGAGGTGGCGCTAGAGGTAAGGTGTCTGCCTTGTAAGCGCTAGCCAAGGAAAGGACCACGGTTCGATCCCCCGGCGTCCCATATGGTCCCCCCAAGCCAGGGGCAATTTCTGAGCGCGTAGCCAGGAGTAACCCCTGAGCATCTAACGGGTGTGGCCTAAAAAAACCAAAAAAAAAAAAAAAGAATGACTCCTGTATATCACTTCTTTCCTAGACAGACCCTTCCCCTTTTCTATTGACAGTCAAGAGATCATGATAATTTCTCATTAAAGAAGCCGCATAGATCTACCAAAAGTTTAATAATTAAAAAAAAAAAGAACACTTTTATGATAGACTTTTTTTGAAAATAGATTTTATTGACGTTTAATTCATTCACATAAACTAAAATGTCCTGACTGAGAGTATATAGTTGAAAGAGTTCTGGGAATTTTGCGTCTCTATGACCATCACCCCAATCAAGACAATAGGCCTTTCCTGTCACCCCTGAAAGTTTGCTTGCACACTTTTGTAGCCTAGCTTAGAATTTTCCGCGTTCTTGTAAGAATTATGACCAAGGCATTACTCTCTGATGATTTCTGTTATAACACTGTTAATTTTATGTACATCACCAGTTCAGATCTTACACCACCCTATTCCTGTCTGTTTTCCTGTTCATCACCATCAGAAATTTGGCTCACGAATATTTATGTTGTACATCATCCAAGAAACGCAGAGGGAAAAAGAAACCTTAAACATGGTTCTTTTGTTTGCTTAATCAAACCTCCCTGTGTGATGATGCAACTCTCAAGGAAAAGTAAACTTCTATTGTGATATGTTGGCTTCAGCAGCTCAGAAGACAGTGATTGGCACCCAATACATATTTAAAAATTCAAAAAGTTTTTTCTATTTGAAAGACTAATTGGAATTAAATTTTTAGATGTTAGATGTTTTGATAATGTCTTCCCAGTGTTTGCCCTAGACTGAATGCAAGTTCACTTTTCTAATCACTGGTGATATTTCGTGCTGTGAAGTATTTTTTTAAAGGATAATTTATCCATTCATATACATCTGTCCCTTCTTGCATATAAAAAAATATTCAGACATCCCCATCTGTTTTAAATTACAGAGTATCTATATCTAGACTAAGGAGGACCTGCAATAGGGAGAAATCATTGATGACCTTTCAGAGTTGGGTTAATGAAATTTTTTGAATGTGCTAGCTAGTGTTTCCCAAACAATGTGAAAGTTGGATATAAACATACCCCCCCCCCAAATATGCTCACAACAACAATGGAAGATGTTCACTGTACATGAATCTGACCTTCAGGAGCCATTTTTAGTTCATCAAAATTAGTGATGCTGAGAAGTCGGGACATCAGTGCATAATGACTGTGAAATTAGGAATGAGAGCTCACTATGCAAATGACAGGACAAATCATGTGAAAAAGTCAAGATAAACTGCATATTAAGACATTATGTTACATAAAATTAATACTGCATTTCTCCTTTTGCTTACTGCTCCCTGGAAGATTTTTTAATTCTTTTATCTTCTAATCAGCTATTGTCTGCCAGAGTTTTTTTTTTAAGTGGCACACAGGCAAAGTGCAAAACATGTTATTACCTTTTATTGTAATACATGAGATGACAGCAGATCCTTTTTTTAACAAAGTATATCCTTTACTGCTTCTAGCTTCTTGCTGTCACATGTTTGATTAGAAACCAAAGAAAAGTAAGATGCTTAAATACTACTGTTAGAAGACATACAGGTTTTGTCTTTTCTTTCATTGTTTTTTTTTTTTCTTTCCTTATCTCTTTCTTTGTGGGGGGGGTTTCATGAAATAGTCTTCTTGTATTACTGGGACTGACAAAATGGTTCTCATGTAGTCTGCAAATTAAACACAAGTGCAGTGATTATTTTGAATAGCTAAATTACATTCTAGAAAGCTCGCAGAATTCATAGCATTGTCATTAGGTATCCGCTTGAATACAATTTGTGTAACCTTGGCCAAGACAGCCTGTCATTTTAATGTCAGTGTTTTATCTGAACAAGACATCATCCTTTCAGATACAGTGTGCAGGTTCCTTGCAAAGATGCCCGTGCAGAAACGTGTTAACAGTTGCAAATATGAAATGCTATCAAGTTCATCACTGTAGCTGTTTGTCACTGAAATGTCATGGAAAGCGGCTTTTAATGGTATCACACCATAATATGAAAGAATGTGATGACAATCTGTATGCTAGGTGAATAAAGAAAAGGTAAAAGGCGATCAGAGGGCTGGTCTGTGCTTAAGTTCAGAAAGTATTGCTCAAGGTTTCAGTACCCACAGATTTGAATGTTCATTGATTGTTCTGAAAAAATCCACCATCCTCAGAGGGAAGTAGATCATATTAGCTCTAGCTGTAGATTGATTTGGTTCTCAATCTCCTTCTTCCCTAAAACCAAATGCACACTAGGGTTACTTCCTGTACCTTTTCTTTTGACCCAAAGACTCATTCTAATTAATAAGAAATTGAGATCAGCTCTGTTCTAACTAATCTTTAGGGTGATTTTAGTGCATGTACTCCTTGTGTGTGTGGTGTGTTTTTTTTTTTTTTTTTTTAAAGCTTGGCACATTTCTCAAGTACCTGTCAGTGCTGCTGGGTTTCTTTTCTTTTTCTTCACTGAAAACAAGTTTCATATAAGGCTAAACGGGATTTGTTGTCAGCACCCCTCTTGCTGACGCAGACTAGTGATAGTCTGTGAGACCTGGAAGACTTGAGTGCTATGTGCCTGCAATTTCCTCTGCTTCCTACTAATCCTTCCTTATTGTACTAGGTTCCCGTGTCAGTGGCTATGATGACACCTCAAGTTATCACTCCCCCAGCAAATGCAGCAGATCCTCCAGCAACAAGTGCTGAGCCCTCAGCAACTCCAGGTTCTCCTTCAAGCAGCAGCAAGCCCTCATGCTTCAACAGGTAATTGTCCTTGTTCCTCCTGGAGCTCCATCCACCCAGGGCATTTCGAAAATGCCATGACATTCAAGATTCTTCTGCTACCAAAACTGCATCTTCTCTCATTGAAAAATAAGCAGAGCAGGATAGGTAGGGGTTCAGAGACCCAGATCTTCCCTGAATAATCAGTGGCATTTGTAATTGTGGATCTCCCTACCCCAGTAACCAGGTTTGGGGACCTGTAGAGATCCTGATGGGACTAGGAGATTAGGGGGCTGTAATTTGGACTTGCGTAGAAATAAGATCTTTTAGGCTTATGTGGCTTTATGGCTCTTTTATTTGGTAATGCCCCGAGGCTTCTAAATGGCATTGAATCAAAGCAAAATGGGGCACACATTGGGGGAGCAGGTTTAAATATGACAGCTCTTTAAGTCTCTCAATTGAACTCGAAGCTCATAGAATTTTTCTCTTCAATCTGAAGAAACATTTTGGAGTCAGTTAATTTTTAAAGGTTGCAGAGTTTGACTTTCTTTTATGTCTCCTGAGGTTAAAATAAACTTCTTGCCCATTATTGTGCCATGGGGAAATTATATTCAAACTATGAACGGACCCGTGAGCAGAAAGAGATTCAGTGCTGCAGTGAGGGGAGTTGTTGGGGTGAGGTGGTTGTGGGACATGCTGCGGGCGGAAGCTCCCCACACACTATAGATACTTCCACAGAGCAGCCCTGCCCACTGCCCAGCCCTGTCACTTAGAAAGCCTATGCACGGCGCGGACCATGCAAGAGATGTGCCAGGCTCACAGCAAGGGCATTTGGGCTTTGTTGTACAATCAAAGGTCATTCCTTGCCTTATTTTAATTAGTTTGTTGTAGAAAATGGTATGTTTTTCATCAGTTCATTTTGGAGATTACTTTTCAAACAATAATGCCAAGAAGAGTCGGTATGCGTTGAATTTATTGCCGAGTTTCAAACTAAAGGTCAGGCCATTACAGATAAAAGGATGCTATTTTTCAAATCACAGTTTGTGTATGGCACTGAAAGGGACATGATTTGCCACTGCCCTCTGTTACTTACTACCCTCTCTTTCCTTTGTAGCAGCAGCTTCAAGAGTTTTATAAAAAACAACAGGAACAGTTGCAGCTTCAACTTTTACAACAACAACATGCTGGAAAACAGCCTAAAGAGGTACCGACAATACATATTTTACTTTCAAACCACAGGTCCCAGAGGACCATCTAGTGACTATTAAACTGTCATTCATCTTTTAAATGATTGCACAACTCAGCTGACTATCAGTTCTCGGCTTTCAGAATGAGAGTTATTGTTCTGTTTTCCCTTACATTTTTCTGGTTTCTATTTGCTGGCTGCCACATATTTTATAACCCACTGCAGGTATGCCTACCTTGTGTGGGCACTAGGAGGAGGGATAGTGAGCAGAACATTCGGAACCACTTGTGCCAACTGGTTTATCTGAGGGCTCCATACATTGGAGTAAAATTTTACTTGGGAAGCACTTTAAACTCCCTCTTCCTTTTCATCTCCTCTGAGTGCTTGGTTGTAAAGCAACCGTCTTGTCTTTTGTGAGATTGGAGAAACAAACAACGAGGTTAGAACAAGTCAGATAATCCATGGCTCTGTTTAGCATCTTTTTTTTACAAAGTTGAGCATGTCGTAAATGCTGAAGGTGTGCAGGGACCGCTGGAAGTCAGAGAAGACTCCAGCTTGGATGTTTGTTTTCCTGATGAACAAAATATCGCCTGCAATATCTTCACTGGGACATTGCTGTGTAAGAGTACAAGATATGCCACACCACTCAATTCATTGGCACTGTTTGCTCCATCAGTTGTAAGGTCTTCCCTTCCCATTTCATCTTCCACACATTTCCCTTTAGAGGAGACCCATCATCTAGCGAGTGTTTCATTTCATCTTCTTATCCCCTTTCCAAAATGAACCATTTTAACTTTCACCCGGTCAAATCTTTGGAACAACACAATTTATGGTTTGGTAACCAATTCACAGCAAAGACTTGCTTGGCCCTCAGCGGGGAGCCAGTGTTGTTAAGTTTGGAGCCTCAGCCAGGGGGTTGTCCATATGCCTGGGCTTCCCAGGAGCCCAATGCTGGGTAGAGCTCATTTTACACGCAGGGAATGACCCCAGCCCAGTCTCCTTGTGCTGCTCCTCCTTCAACACAAATTGGGCCCATTTTCCAATACCCTACCAAGTTGTCACCCTGGAGTCCTGTTTAGCAGCCTGGATCTAACCCCTGCAGAGTAGGGGCAGTTTGGGGGGGGGCGGAAGGAAGGAGGTGCTTTAATGAAATTGCTGACACAACCTTAAGTACAGTGGCACACTAGCTACTGGGTGCTGCTATTATAAAAAAGGGAACAGATTAAAAAGTGTCTAAAATGTAAATCTAAAGGACTAACAGTAATTAAAATGGAAATGGCACAGGGAGGGAAGGCATGTAATTGTGAGATATCACTGTGCAGAAGGCTCTCAGCTTTGTTTTGCTGGCTGTTTTTCTAATTCAGCAGGGCTTACTCATCAGTGGCAGTTCAATGCGCGTTAATGACTCCGGGATTGCAGGCATCACTCTGGACAAAGAAATGATTATTGTGCGGTCAAAAGAAGTTCAAAGACAAGAAGGGAATTTCAGTTTTTTTCCTTAGAGATCCACATTCAAGAGCATATAAATTAAGCCAAATGTTAAAAACCACAGTCTGAAAGCTGACTTCAAAGTCACAACTCTCTAATTAATGAACTGCGAGCTTCAGTTTGGACAAGTTGTGGTTTGATGCGCCCATAAATCAACATGACAGGCCTGTTTCACAGTCTCAGACAGTGCTTGTCATTGAGTCACATCAGATGTAAACACAGCAGAAAAAAGAAGGGATATGAAGGAGGTGCAATTGATCAACAGAATTGGTAAAAACCCACTTTTGAAGCACATTATGCATGATCACAGGAAATGGTTACAGCCTCAAGAGGTTTCCCCTTCTGCTGTTGCTTTTTTGAATCAGATTTCTAACAGCCTTCAAAAGGGAGAATAAGAATTATGGAGTTTCTCCCCTGTGGCTCTCAGGCAATAACCCCCTGTTGTTATTTTGTGCTTCTTTCTTTTCAAAGGCATCAAAATTTAGTTTTTTAAAGATCTTTAACTCTATATTTGAAGACAAACAAAAAAGGGCTGCCACTGTCATTCTTATCAGTTACCAGGGATTGTGTTTTTTCCTTTCTGTTGCCACTTCTTATTAACCTCTTATTTGGTCTGTTAGACATAGTTTGGAATGCACATCTGCATGCTGGGAGAACATGAAAGTTCAGATGAGCTCAGAGGGCAGATAAAGAAATGTGAAGGGGAAAGTTACACAGCAGAAGGAGGGATAAAAGTTAACTCTCCCAAATTGCTTCCCTCAGAAAAGGGGGGAGTAGGGTAGGGAAGCTCAACATACTAAGTGTAAGTGCTGGTGGTAGGTTCATTTGGTTGGGGAACAGGGAGAAAGGGAGGGAGGGAGGGAGGAAGGAAGAGGAGGAAGAGAGAAGAGAAGAAAGGGGAGAGAGAGGAAGAGAGAGAGAGAGAAGAAAAGAGAAAGAGAGAAGAAGAAGAGAGGAAAGAAGAGAGGAGGCTTGCCTGACTCAGGGGACTATGTTAAGGCTCAATAGTGTCCTTCCAGCATCTCCAGGAGGCTGAGTTTGCTGTGGGTCTTTGTGGTCCAAGAGATGCAGATGTGTGGCCTTAACCTCCATAGGGGTTGGTAGACCCCCAGGTCTCCTTGGATTCTAATCCACTGTATGTTCCCCCTGCCAGTGGAATTGGCAGAGACCTGTTGTAACAGTAGTGAAAAAATCCTTACTTTCCTGTGATAAGGGATAGTCTCCTGAAATTACCATGCAGGTGGTGGTCCTTTTGTACTAAAATGAAAGAGTCACATGGCAGCGATTTCATCATGTGGACTGGTGGTTAGGATTTTAACAAGGTTTGAACTTGGATGTTGACAGATGGAACAAGTATATTAATTTACTGAATCCCTAGTCATTCATTAGTGGCTCATAATTTTGAATCATCAGGTTCCCCTGCTCCCCCCCCCTCCCCTTTTTGATTACCTTTACCATGAAACCCTTGATCCTAGGCCAGAGCAGTGTACCTTTACTCTCTCTCTTGAAGTTGCCTGAGGTTTTATTTATTTTTTCCTGCAGAAAGTTAGATTTCACCTTGAGTTAGACCTCAGACCTTTATTTAAGAGAGAAATGTTCTGTAGGTCCCATATAGCTATTTAAGCAACTGCTCCTTCATTTTGACAGAACGGGTGTGGAAAATAGATGGCAGAATTAATTTTCAAACCAGCCACACACACATACACACACACATACACACAAATCCCATCCTGTACTGGGCGAGGTAGGCGAAGTTGATTGTTTTAAAAGGGCCGTTTGTCCCAGGCAGTTATGACAGTTTATGTTAGCCAGTAGGGAGGAGCTGAAGAAAGGAAAACAGACCTTTGACTGCTGCTGTAGGGAGGGGATCCGAAATGCGAGGTTTATCAGGGCATTTTAGTATTTTAACACTGACTACTGACCTGTCCAGGGAACTGCACGGAGACCTTTTTTGTATGCATTCAATTGTGAGAAGTAAACAAACGGGCTCGTATCCTGTGTTTGGTAACTGGGTGGGGAGCACAGTTTGGCAACCAGTGTTGCTTTTAAATTCTTTCTTTGGACAATGGGCCTTGTATACTTTTATATCCTGGCTTTTTAAACGTGGACAGCTTTCATGAGCTTTTCCTCGGGATGGCCACAGAGACAACAGAAAGCCATCAGTCATTTTATATAAATACAGAATTTTTAAACATTTCATTTACAGTAAGACAGGAAACACCCTCCCCAAACTCCAACCTCCCTCCCCCATTCTTTTCTACTTCAAGAGGAGCTAATTCCCTGATCTTGTATTGTATCAATGTTACTTTTTTCCTCTTCCTTCCTCTTTTTTTTCTTTTAAAAAATGCTGTGAATTAATATCTGTTGAAGAAGTAAAAAAAAATCATTTTGACATGAATATAACTATCATTGGGTTTTTTACATTAATGTGATAACTTGGAAAGGGGTGAAAACAATTGGATCATTTTATTCATGCTGTTCTTAAAATGAAAACACTGGCTTTTCATTTAAATTTATTTAAATTTTTGTTGTTAGTAGTATAGAATTTGTTTTTTGGAGTGAAACTCAATTAACTTTCTCAGTGGCATGGGAGTAAGTCTGAAATTGGTTGCTAATAGGAGAATGAAGGTCTGTGCTGTAAAATAAACTACATGGAGGCTGAGGGAAAAGCCACCATTTTTCTCTTCCTTTGAACTTTGCCTGAGAAGCTCTTGCTATATGTGCCATTTTATGGAAGTACCAGATCAAGGTCGCGTGTTAAGTGGATGCAGTTGTTTGTAACGTATCATCAGTATTAGGACTTCTGGAAGGACTATGTAGCCTTTTTAGTTGCAAAAGACTTCATGATATATCTACTTACCTATATGGATATAGATAGCTATGTATATATCTATTTCTGAAAGCAGATCTTGTTTTAAAGCCATCTTTTTTTGGGGGGAGGAGAACTCTGGCTTGGGAAGGGTTAATTTTCCTTTCATAATTGTTAGCCATAATGTGGCTAAGACCTCCACCTTGATTTGATTCCTAGCAGATTAAGGATATTAGATAATTTCCTTCTATTTATTGTACCACTGCACTGTATTATCTTTCTATCACTCAGATAATTACTGAGGAAATCTACATTAATTTTTTTTGGCTGGAGTAAGGCCTGCTAAACACAGGAATGATGTATTGATGTTTTACACAACAAAAGTTTTCCTCCTGTCATTGTCCAATCAACAGAAGATATTTCATATCATGAAGCCCCTTCTCCTCAAGAACAATGCTGCTGACAGAGCAGGACCTATGAGAAGACACAGGGTCTTTTGGAAGCTCAGCTTAGGGAAGGCACCTAAAGCTGAGTGGGTCCTCGTAGTATCAAGCATGAAGTAGCAAGCACCCGTAGTCAAACGTGGTGTTGTTTGCTAAATTATGAATGTGTGTAATTAAAATCTAGTGGCTGTTTCTGTGAAAGATTTACAATGTTATTTCATCGTTTGTCATGGCTAATTAACAATATTAGATGAAGTTTTTTTTCTTCAAAGGTCTGATTTTTTCTCATTTATTTATGTCAGCAGTGATAAACAGAGTAGTTAAAGGCTTCTGCTGATGTAGGGGGGAGGAAGGCAACTTGTTTTTTCACACCTCAAAGGTTCAGGGTTCAAATCCCTCCACACTCAGGGGTGTGGGGCAGGCATGCAGTGATCTCTGGCGTGTGAAGAATGAAGAATTTCAAAGTCTAGGAGCTTACATCTTGATTACACAAATTTGGGGCTTTCAAACTGTCGGGAAAGCGGACCTGATTGATGAGTTGTTTCTATGGGGCCAGAGATCAGAGCAGCAGTGAGGCCCTCCCTCACTCCTCTCCAGAGGTAATCCATTCTGTCCTTTTTTAACCAGGCTTGTCCTGGGACACCCACTAAACGCGGGCAACCATGTTCAGCAGATGTCTACATTTTGTGTATGTGTGGCCATATTCATTGCCTTTAAACTGCCCTTGGGAAGTTTTTTTTTCCTTTCTCATTTTTTTTTCTTCCTGGTTCTTACAGCAGCAGCAAGTGGCAACCCAGCAGTTGGCTTTTCAGCAGCAGCTTTTACAGATGCAGCAACTACAGCAACAGCACCTCCTGTCTCTGCAGCGCCAGGGCCTGCTAACCATTCAGCCAGGGCAGCCTGCCCTTCCTCTTCAGCCTCTTACTCAAGGTACAGTGCAGGAAACAGAATTACTAGTCTGTGTCCAGATGCTCTGGGGCAAGTTGGGGTTGCTTGGAAGGGCGTAGGTATTGTCGATGGCAGCTTGTGGCCTCATCCACCCAGCTCACTGCTAGGGAAATTGTTTATCAGCAACATAACATGCATGTTCGACCTCAGGAAAAAAGCCGCATGAGGTAGCCATGACAGGTCTTTGTCCCAGTACTGCTGGAAGAAGCCAGAATGAACATGAGTGGTCTGAAGGCTTAGCATTCGCAGTGTGAGCTCATGGTTGCACATTGGTGGAGGAAGAGAAAGCTTTACTACTTTGACTTATTGAGCATTTGGATTAGAGCTTCCAGTGTTTTCCATTTGCTATTTTCCAGAAATTAACTTTCTAAAGGCTTTTGTTAGTAGTGATTTTTAGCTGTATTTTATATTGTGGAACTTGCTCTATTTTAAATCTTAGTCATGTTTTATAAATGTAACTTTTTCATATTGAGGAATAAACTCAGGCTTATTTTTTCTGTAAATGAATAAGATTAATCTCTTTCTGTTAAGGGTCCGGAGAGATAGCAGAGCGGCGTTTGCCTTGCAAGCAGCCGATCCAGGACCAAAGGTGGTTGGTTCGAATCCCGGTGTCCCATATGGTCCCCTGTGCCTGCCAGGAGCTATTTCTGAGCAGACAGCCAGGAGTAACACCTGAGCACCGCCGGGTGTGGCCCAAAAACAAAAAAACAAACAAACAAAAAAATCTCTTTCTGTTACAAAAACCAATTTTTTTTTTTAAATTTGGGTTTCTTCTATTTTCTTTTTCTTTTCGATTCCTCTGAGTGTAGATTTTGTTTGTTTCTCTAGTTGTTGTCGCTGTTTTTTCTTTTAGTTGTTTTATTTTTGCCCACAGGGAAGTGGTCAAGGTTTATTCCAATCTCTGTGCTTAGGATCACTCCTGATCCTGCTCAGGGGACCATACATGGTACTGGCATTGAACTGAAGTTGGTGCAAGCAAAACAAGCATTTTAACCACTGTTCTTTCTTTCCGGCCCCTGCCTGTTGATTTTTCAGTATTTCATGCTCATCAGAATAGTGTACTTCCATATTCTTTCTTCTCAGAAATGGATACCTTTGAATAGATTTTATGGATTGAAAAAATATTTTTGAGAAGTCATTAACCCTTTAGTGAAACTGGTGCCGGGCATTTGAAACAAATGAATACTCTAGCTTTATTTTTTTAGGACATTTTCTTGGTTTAAACCATTCTAAATTTCGGATGTGTAATATGAAAGCAAGTGGATTATTCAAAACCAGAAAGAAGGAAAAGTATCGGGCTGTGTTTTGAAATACAATCCCCGGACTCACACATGGTACAACAGATTTCATTGCCCCCTCAAAACGTCCCCCGATTCCCGCCCAGTCCTTTGAATTCTACTAGATTTGGATGAATGTGACGTGTGCCTTAAAGCACTAAAGTTAAAGTCTTTGGTAACTTCAGTTCATTTGCCCTCTGAGGAAGGTTGGCATGGTGTAAGACATTTTTATTTGTATAATGACTTCTAGTGACAAATGGGACCAGTGAGGCATGTCATCTCACATTTGAATCTTCTCTTTTGGATCTTCCACTCTCAATATTTGCCCCATCTGGGTTTTTATTTTAAATAACTTTCTTAAACTTTGTTTTGTTTTGGCTCACATTTGATGATACTCAGGGCTTACTCCTGTCTCTGCATTCAGGGATTACTCCTGGTAATTCCTTGAGGAACCATATGGGGGTCCCTGGGTCTGCCATATGCAAGGCAAGTGCCCTGTGTGCTGTTTTGTAGCTTAGGCCACAACTTTTTTAATTTTGACAACAGTTATCTCTAACTTTCTTGTATCCCCTCCTTGCTTTCTGTCATTACAGTCTTACCACTGTAGCCTAATCAGCACCTCACTTGTCAAAATACAAAATATGGTGAACAGTGCAATGGAGGGGGAAAGAAAGAATCCGATGGCTAATGCATTTTTATGCTTGCACAGTGTTAAAAAGTACATTAATTACACCTTTGGGTTTATTGTTGAAAACATTAGAACCTCTTCTGACACATTCTCTGGATTCAGGCATCAACCTCTCTCATATTTTCCCATTGCACCTATACCATTAAGTTTTCTCACTAAGGTTCATTGTTATAGTACATCAGTTAAGCTGCCCAAAAGAGGGCAATTGGGCAGTGACAAGACAAGCTCATGTGTAATGTGAAAGAAATGAATGTGGTGAAGCATGAAGTGTAATCTCTTCAGTAACATATCAGAGACACCGGTAGGTAATTCACTAGTCATGGCATTGATTGATATGCTTAGCAGCCTGCTGTACCTATTAGCCCTTGCAACATGAGGAAGAAACCTATTTAAAATCTAAGGGGTGTCTTTAAATGTGTCTAAGATGCATAGAGGTAAATATAAATATTTCTGGAATCAGTTTCTTACAGCAAAGAGAAATGTCTTTGCTATCTTTCCTGGATTCAGGAGGTTGATATTTGTCTCCCCTGCCCCTTTGCCCAAAGTAGCTTGAGGATTCCGTCATGTTGGACTACAACACTTTTTTTTTTTTTATTAGAGAGATGATAGCTTAAAACTGATGTTATTATGAGGTTTAAATCAACTTTCTGCTTGCTTGAACATGGTCACCTGGGTATGGATGTACAAGGACAAAAAAGGTTGATCAACTCTGTTTGTCTTGGAGCCAGTGATACCTAGGGTTGTAAAATTGAGTTCCATGAACAGTAATCTGTCAACTGTCCCCACAACATACATTTTTTAAACCTGTGTCTGCATTTTCTTTTATAATGAAGGGACCAGAAAGAAATGTAGCAAAGCACAGGGTTTATGTGTTTGAAGTGCTAAGTAATGCCCACTTCATGATATAATCACCAAGGTTATTTTACATACCTACTCATGACCTTTGCAACGTTATATTAAAGATACATGCAAATATCAAAGTAGAGAAAGAGAGAATACTATTTTGAAGATTTTTAACTTACAAAGTGAGTTTTTTGTTGTTGTTGTTTCTATTGTAGAGTTTCTCACTATTTTATTTACATAATAAGCATATATATTTTTTCATTCTGGGCGCTATAATAATATCTACCTCCCCAGCACCAATAATTCCATATAAATAGAATTGTTCAATATCCTTCTGACCTTTGAAAATTTAAAACGTAACTTACAGATAGAAAAGTACTTGTTTGAGTATGCACCTGCTAATGGATTTATTTGACTTGTTCCTACTATTATTCCTAGCTACCATTTTTGAAAAACTGCAGGATTTCTGGGAGCTTGATATCAATTTTGTCTGATCAGTGACTAGTTTACCTTTTATCTGTCTTAATTCTATCATGAGACCTTGGTGGTCAAATAACAGCATCTTTTAGTTAGATTGCATTCATTGAACTAACAGTTTAACATCACTAACAAGGTTGGTCATTGATGGAAGGGAACGATTTGACTGCTTCTTTGTAAGTCTGATGAAAATCTTCTTAAACGTGATTATCCCATTGAAATTTGACCCAGAAGTATTCATGTTTTAGTCAGTGAGTGACTATTTTATTTAATGTTTCTCCCTATGAATGATGGAACTGATTTTCCAATCCATTGGAATAAAAAGGAGAGTAGGGTAAGTTGGTATACTCCGTAGACACATGTAACAAGACATTTGTCTTATCTTTATTTGCTTGATAAACAGCTTACTTTTTAACTGACTTCCCTCAAAGTTCTGGATTTCTTAGAAGCAAAATGCTTCATGTACTCTCTAGAACTGTATTCTTCTGTGTTCTCTTTTCCATGCATCTGATCCATAAATCAGTTCAAAAATAGATGGCTTGTAGCTTTTATTTCTTTCTATGTTGTTTTACTCCCTTGAAAATAAAAAAAAAATCGGTGTTGACTTGTGGCTTTATATCAATATGTTATCATCTACAGACAAGCCTATATTTCACCATTGTTTCAAGTGAGTAAACAGTGGGCTGAGGGTTAGCACTATTCACAGGTAATTGTTGGTGTGCAGACATCACTGGCAGGCCTGTTTGCTGCAAACACATCCTACATGTCACTTCACAAGGTATTTGAAAATAATAGCCCAGCTACAGCACAACCGGACACGGAATTGTGTAGTGACCTTTTCCTTTGTTTAATTTGCCTCCAAGGTTTAATTTCAGGGGACAAGTAATAATTGAATATGGCTAATAACTAAATGCTCATTTGGGACAAAATTCATCAAAATATAATTGGCATTTGATTTTTATGAAGGAAAAGAAGCTCTTCTTGGCTGTTGAAGATGTGTTCTAAGAATATCTGACCACTTAATGTATCACTTGAAGCCTCCTTTATAATATATATTAATTGCAAATACTCGAGCATTTGAACATTTTCGTAGAGAACTGTTAGGAGAAACCAACTGTTTTTGTTAACGCTCCTCTCAGAAAGGCGGGGAAGGTTATTGGTCTGCTGTGCAATAATTTACTCCTCTTTGATATGCAAACGATCCACGGTGAATATAAAAAAATCCTATCAGACTCATTTCACAGTTCTTAACCACTCGGATTCTCTGGAGTCCATCGCCTCATTAGACCAGTGCTCTCCAATGCTAGCATAATTAAAATCTTTAACAGTTTAGCAAAGTAAAGATGTTTGGCTGATCACGTTGAGATGATTATCTATCCATTGTATTCTAAATGACAAAAATAAATTAAATTTAGACCTTGGCATTTTTTTTTTATTATGTGTTTCAAATGAATCTAATGCACACAGCCTTCTTTTTTAATTCACTACCTTGGGTTTGGTAAGAAACATGCCTGTTTCAGTTGCTGCTATAGAGTCAGAAAATGGCAGGCTTTCTAGGATAGCTGTGTTACAGTTGATTGAAACAATGAACTGCAGTTCAGACCTCCAGCTCAATGTGGAATTGCCTTGTGGTGTGTGAAGTTTGTGATTTCTGCTAGGTGTCCTTTCTAACGACACAGTTTTGTCATTGTTTGTAACCTAAATTTTAAGATAGAAAAACATGCCATGCCCATTCCAACCATGTACTTGCACTGAGATAGGTTTGGAAAACCTGCGCTATAGAGGCCGGCCGCCAAAATAAACACTCCGAGGCCCACACTAGAAAGATTGACATACTGATTGTATTTCTTCTTGGGAAAAATACAGTTTGACACTTACTCCTTCAGACCTGTGTCCATTTTGCCCCCTTAGAAAGAGGAGAACTTCATTGCGCCAAGTTTATTTTGCGTTTTCATTTTATTCTGCCATGGTTCATTAACGTTGATCTAAGATATGACAGTAATAATAGTGTTACTTGTATAGAAAGTTACACAGTTTTTCAGTAGACACATCCATCAATTAGGCATGTGATACTAGAAACCGAAATTAATGAGGAAGATAGGTGTGTTAATGAAATAATCATAGTATAATCAATTTGACTGTTAAAAGTTGAAAAGGATTTCAGGAAGACGATAGGAATTCATAATTTATGTCTAAAAGTGATTAATAAAACTATATTTAATAACAAAGCTATTTGTCATCATTTAAGACTCAAGCACAAAGATTATTCATTTTGTGGTTTGTGTTGTCATAATAGTATAGTCGAACAGTTTTATTTTGAGCCCTTCTTTGTGTCCAAAAATATGGTTACCGCAATCTAACTTTCTCTGAAAAGTCTCTCAAAAACATTTTGGATGGAGGCATACTGTCTGCAAGTAGCTATGTCTTGAATATTTTGCACGGCTGTCTTTTATGTACAATGAGGGAACTTCAACTTGGTTGCTCAGTGGGAGAAACAAGGTTGTTACTACAGTATTTGCCTTTAGTTGGGAGGAGAAAAAAAACCTACACACACCAAAAAAAAAAAAAAAGCCCTAACACTAGGCTTTGTTTACTGACTCTTTGATTTAATTACTGTTTGAAGAGGACGGAATTAGCTGTTAATTGATTTAATTATCCAATTTGTTTGTTTCAGGCATGATTCCAACAGAACTGCAGCAGCTCTGGAAAGAAGTGACAAGCGCTCATACTGCAGAAGAAACCACGGGCAACAATCACAACAGTTTGGATCTGACCACGACATGTGTCTCGTCCTCTGCACCTTCCAAGTCCTCCTTAATAATGAACCCACATGCCTCTACCAATGGACAGCTCTCAGTCCACACTCCCAAAAGGGAAAGGTAGGAATGAGCCACTGAAATGTGTCCAGAGCTGTCTTTGTCATGGGAAGGGTAGGGAGACCTTAGCCTCACAATGTCTCTAGGCTCCCTAATTGGATCCAGGGGACTTGAATGTGCATAAAATTACTTAAGAATGCATTCAGCAAAGGCTCTGGGTGAAGCGTCAGATTATTTTCACCCATTTCCTACATGGATTTAGTAGCCCTAGCCCAGGTAGCATCTTTTTGTTTCTCACTGAATGAGCTGGATTTCAAGGTTTCCAGGCCTTTCTGCCAAGTGCACACTCTGTACAAGCTGAATTCTTTGGCTCTAAATGTCTGCTCAGGGAATTGGTGTCTGCTGTGGGAAATTTTGAATTTCTGTCAGAGGAAAGATAGAACGTATGTTGCTCCACACTGCCATCCTTAAAGAAGGGGAGCCTGTCTTTTATCTCTGTGGTATCCACAAAGCATGAGGCCTTTTGCCACTCTCTGAAGGTTTAAAGGATGGAGGGAGATGGTAGGGCTGACCATTTACATATGTAAAATTACACTGCACTTTTTTCTTGGTTTTGGACTATACTATTGCATTGTCTCTGTCATTATAGTCTTATTTGTGAGATCGGGGAGGTGACTGAAAAGGCTGGAGCACATACTTTGCATGCCAAAGTCCTCTGTTTGATCCCCCACCAACCACATGGTTTGCCCTCCAGCAACAAGCTGGGTGTGGCCTGGATACAAACAAACAAAAAACTGTTATGTTCTTTGGAAGTTAATACCTTATATCCTTAAATTACTTGGAGCTTCATTTGGATGTTAGTTGAAGCTGAAGCTGTTTTAGATATCTAGTATGCTTTATTTTAGCATATCCCCCTATGAAAATGAAGCTGTTAATTTGTGTAATTGTGTCTTAATACTCAGAAGCCTTAATACTGTTGAGGAGGTATTTCAAAAATGTCTCTAAAAAGTGAAACTTTTTTTGTTTTGTTTTGTTTTTGTTTTGGTTTGATTTGGTTTTGGTTTTTGGGCCACACCTTATTCCTGGCTCTCTGCTCAGAAATTGCTCCTGGCAGGCTCAGGGGACCATATGGGATGACGGATTTGAACCACCACTGGTCCTGGGTCCCTTGCTTGCAAGGCAAACGCCCTATGTTATCTCTCTAGCTGAAACTTATTTTTTAAGTTTACCTTTTTCTTTGTTTGTTTTTTGTTTTTTGGGTCACACCCAGCAGCACTCAGGGGTTACTTCTGGCTCTACACTCAGAAATCACTCCTGGCAGGCTTGGGGGACCACATGGGATGCCAGGATTTGAACCACCGTCCTTCTGCATGCAAGGCAAACGCCCTACCTCCATGCTATCTCTTTGGCCCAAGTTTAGCATTTTTAAATTGTTCCCTACATATACCCTCTGCAGAATTTCCCCTTGTAGGGTACAGAGAGATAGCACAGCAGTAGGGCATTTGCCTTGCAAGTGGCCAACCAGGATAGATGGTAGTTTGAATCCCAGCATCCCATATGGTCCCCTGAGCCTGCCAGGAGCAACTTCTAAGCACAGAGCCAGGAGTAACCCTTAAATGCACACCTGGTGAGGTGTGATCCAAAAACAAAACAAAATAAACACACACAAAAAAAGAACTTCCCCTTCTAGAGAACAGGAAAACGTAAAACAAAAAATAGGTGATAGTAAATGTAATTTTAATTAGGTAAAACAGATTTCTTATTTTTTTAATAAAGTGACTAAAAACTTAAAAATATATTTTTCACTTAAGCAAGCACAAATAAAATTGTTTTTCTTGAAATGTTAGTATTAAGAAGTCCACTAGTTAAATTTGATGTATGTCTTTATACTAGCAAAGTTTTTATTAAATTTATTCAGAAATTAGCCATCACAAGATATCTGTACATATCTAGACAAGAGTGCAAACTAGATAAGTGTGTATTTGATGTTCAAGCATAAAAATTGTAAGAGGTCCCTTGAGGTGAGAAGTAAGTGTTTTAATGAAACTTTTAGCCATCCTTTTAAATTAGTTTGAAATTTTTGTGGCAGATGTAGAAGGACTAAAAGATGCCTAAAATTTATTGGCTTAATAGAATTTAAAAGAATAGAAGAAAGTAGAGGACAGTAAGAATCTGTTAGGAGCCATTGGCCCAAATGTGGGATTGTTTCCAGTAAGGATAGATTTGTATGTCACTGTAAAATTTTGCTTTTTACTATCTTGTAATATTTTTATTATAAAAGAACCACAAAAGCAACTAAATCTTTGCTTTCAGGGAAGGTTCTAGGCTTGGCTTTATTGTAGCTGCATTTTGATGCTCTTAAATTGATGTTGCCATTACTGCGGAGTGATTGAATTAACTCTTTATCCATAGGCAGAGCAATAGGCTGACTGGTATATGTAAGATATTTGTTGCAATCTTGTGGAGATGTTGCGGAACCTGCACAGAAAATTCTTCTTATTTAGATGTAATGTGCTCAGTTTCATCCTAAATATCTATAGTCAGATGAAAGATAATAGTGAGACAAGTTATAGGATAGCCCTCTTCTTGTCTTTAGTAGCATTTGAAAATAAATGGCTCTAAGAGACAGTTTTAATTTCAGGAATGTAAGTTTGTTTGATTTGGGGGAAAAAGGGTGTTATTTGTCTGCATACAAGTTGAACATTATCTTTATTATACTGTCCGCCAAAATTAGACTGGATCAAAAAAGAATTCAGATTTTATTGAGTCTTTTTCTGGATATAAAAACAGGTTTAATTTTCTAAATGAACATGCAAAGATAAAACAACCATGAAATTATATACCACAACTTAATCTCTTGTATCTCTCTGTTCACATAATCTGGTTTCTAGATATGGCTGGATTAAAAGAAAGTTCTAGGTAGCATTTCTTTAGCTGAATGTAGCAAATTAGACAAGTGAGAGAACACCTTAGATATGTAGATAATTCCAAAGTTAGACACTTAACAAATTGAGTCTTCATAATTCTATAAGTTAGATTGGTGCACGTCTTGTTACTTACACTGAGTATTATGTGAGTTTGCCTTTTCGATGCTTTAAAATCATAGATGTGATATCCTGTTTAAATCACGGAACAATTTTTTAAAAGAAAGAAAACTGCTATCACTGTAAAAAAAAATGTTCTCCCTTGCACACTGAGTTATCTTTTGTGTTAGGAATCCCTTGGAGAAGTCTCATGTCCTATTCACCAAATGCTTATGTGAAGCCTGAATCTTTCCAAGTTCTTCCTCAGTTTCAATGTCATGTTCCTTGCCCTTCTTTCTGGTGCACTGTCCAACCTCGTAGAAGCTGGACCACTCTCAGCGGTGCTCTGAGGCTAACAACAGTTGAAAAATCCCTCTTACAAAGATTTGGGAGCACTGCGAACAATTTTCAGAAAGAAGGCAGAGAGTTTTTATTAGCTTTAAGAGCAGCAAGGCATTCGGGAATCTCAACTGGAATGCATGCTTACATACTGTTTGTAGAACTCGCTCTCCCCCACTCGTGCTTTGCCCCCATGCATTTTGTGGGCTCTCTGAGCAGCCGCTGCAGCAGCAGCTCTGGGGTTTGGTGAGCTGCAATCTGTTAAGGAGATAAATAATGTGCTTGGCACGACACTCCTACTCTCCTCTTTAATTTGTCTTACACAAGGAAAATTATAATTAAATCATTCAGGATAAACCCTTGAGTGCAGAGAAGGGAAAAAACACACTTTGGTAAAGATTGCCAATAGAAACCCACTTCCCTGTTGTTCAGGGCAGAGACATTTATCAATATTCAGCACCGTTCCGGAGGAGCAGCCCCTGTGATTTGTGTAGCGGACTCCAGCGCTCACATCAAGGCTTGTTAAGATCCTGTCCCAGTGAAATCATGGACTTTGAGCATCCTTAGAATTCAGTACTGGCTCTGTGCTTGGTGCTTTGATTTTCTTCTGACAGTTTAATAACATTTATTGTGCTGATTATATACGAATTCATTGGTGCAATAGACAGCTTTGTTTATCAGTGCCTCAAGGAAGTGTAGTGGGATGAAGTTCAATGGATAGAAGTACCAGCAGGAGGTGTGAGAGGAGCAGGCGCTTTCATACTTCTTAGTGTCATTTTATTATACAATGCCAGAGAGTCATGACATCTTAGGTAAACAGATAAATCTTCCACCGGGACACCTGTAAACAGGAATGCATTATCTTGTTTCCTTACTTTGCTGAGTCTCTCCCGTTAGGAAATTCCAAGTTTTGGTGTGGGTAAACAAAATCAACGCAATGCAAATGAAACATTTATTAAAATGCTAAATTTAGTAAAGCCCTTTGAGCTTCTTGGATCAAAGCAGCTATGTAAATACAAATAGCAATTACTACTTAAGTAATTGCCTGAATTAAAATTCTAAATATCATATTATGATATGATGCACCAGGGAAAAGAAAGGAAGTCACATTTAATCAGTTCCCTTTCTTTGCTAAGAGCTGCCTAACCTCTTGCCTGAGCGGTGTCTCATTTTTACCACAGTGACTGACCACTGCAGTGCAGTAGACATTATTTTTAAGCCCATTTTACAGATGAGGGCATCGTGTCACAAAGATTAAATAGCTGGCCTGGGGTCAGCACCAAACTGGTTAGTGCAATATCCAACGTAAAAATTCAAGGTCGTGTGGGGCCAGAGAGATAGCATGGAAGTAAGGCGTTTGCCTTGCATGTAGAAGGACGGTTCGAATACCGGCATCTCATATGGTCCCCCAAGCCTGCCAGGAGTGATTTCTGAGTGTAGAGCCAGGAGTAACCTTGAACGCTCCCTGTGTGACCCAAAAACTAAAAAAAAATTTGAGGTTTTTTTAGTTTATAAAGTAGTCCCTCCCCCCCCTTTTTTTTCCTATTAGAACATTTCTTTTTCTTTTTTTTTTTTTTGGTTTTTGGTTTTTGGGTCATATCCTGTGGCGTGCAGGGGTTACTCCTGGCTCTGCACTCAGAAATCGCTCCTGGCAGCATGGAGGGTGGGGGGGATATGGGATGCCGGGATTTGAACTGTCAGTCCTGGGTTGGCTACTTACAAGGCAAACGCCCCACCACTGTGCTATCTCTCTGGCCCTCTATTAGAACATTTCTAATAGAAAGCTTCCATAGAAGTGAATGCTTAATTATGATAGCTTTTTAAAAAAAAAACTTTATTTATTCATTGATTGATTGGTTGATTTTGGGGGCCACACCTGGTGGTGCTCAGGGGTTACTCCTGGCTCTGCTCTCAGAAATCGCCCCTGGCAGGCTGGGAGACCATATGGGATGCTGGGAATCGAACCAGGTTCTGCCCAGATGGGCCAGAAGCAAGGCAAACACCCTACTGCTATGCTATCTCTCCGGCCCCAAATTATGATAATTTAAATCAGTGTTCCTCCATGAAAGTTTAAATTTAGTTCAGCAAATGTTTATTGACTGGGTCAAAATCAGTACATTTAAAGAACAACACATCAAAATATTTTCTTTTGAGGTAGATAGAAATAATTATCACGTGTTTCAGGAGAAGAGAGGAGATCGGTGAGATTTGCAACATGTTAGTCCCATGGTCTGAAATTGCGTATAAGGAATGAAAATGTATCCCACGCAGAATTTGCACATAGACACATGCAAAACAAGCCACTTCCTTCTTAAAAATATCCTCACTCAGGGCTGGAGATAGCACTTGCCTTTGGGTTCAATTTCTGGCATCCCTTATGGTCCCCTGGAGCATTGGCGGGAGTAATTCCTGAGTGCGTTTGCAGGAGTAACCCCAGACCATTGGTGAGTGTGACCTCCAAAACAAGCAAGTACCCTCAGCTTGTCCTGTGGCCCAGGGAGGTTGAGTACATGTCTTGGCATCAGTAAAGCTATGGAATTAATTCATATGAATCCCCTATTCTCACCCCTGAACCCCTGGTGGCCTCTAAAAGTATTGGATATGCACCCATTTTTTCCCTCCCTCGAACAGATCACTTTCCTCCCTACTTTTAAATCTTAGAGTTTTCTTATTGAGCATATCATAGGGCCTGTCTTCTATCTCAGCTTCTCAGCTGTCTGCTATAGTCCATCTTAGAAATATTTCCTTTTTTTTTTTTTATCATTCCCATTCCATCTTTCTACTGATACAGCTAAGTCTCATAGATTGTCTAATATTTACTCCAGAACTATTAAATGCAATTGGTAAAAGATACTTTTCAGATTCAGGAACCCACCTTGGACATCTTTTGGAGTGGGGACGCCACAGTTGGTAGTGTTAGGGGTTGTTACTGTCTCTGTACTCAGGAATCTCTTCTGGCTGGCTCAAAAGACCATATGGGATTCTGGGGCTCAAACCTGGTTGGCTATATGCAAGGCAGGTGTCCTTCTAGCTGTACTCTCTCTCTCCAGACCTTGGGCATCTTTCACTCTGATATCTAATCTGCCTCTTTCACATGTTTGTCCTTCACTGTCATTCTCATATATTGACCCAAGCCTGTGTATTCCAGGAGATTGCATTTCCTGCACTCCACAGTAGGCAGCTGCCTTCAAATAATCCCTGAGGGGTTTTCTTTGGCTTGTGTACTCTCAGACAATTTCACTAGTTGCAGTTTCTGGTTTTGGTTTGCGGCCCTTTGGACATATTGCTGTGCATCTGACTATATAATAAAGCCATTTGTATTTACTGGTCTTGCTCTTTTTAAAAGACGCTGTGAAATGTGAAAACTTTTGATCTTTCAGACTTTTTTCTCTCTTTTTAAATACAATTTTCTTTTATTGATAAGTAAATACAAGTGCTGTTTCTTGGTTTATGTGCTTCGATTTTAAAAGCTTAGTTGAAGAAATATTCCAGTTACAAAACTCTTTAACTTTTGCATCTTTCCATATTCAGATTTAGGGCCAGTTGAGCTAAGATTTAAATAAGTTAATTCCATTTCATCTTACTCCAAATGGCTCTTCTTCCAGCTTCTTATGTTGTTTGAAACTAAACTTGTATTTTGCAGTTCTTTTAACTTAAAGTACTCTTCAGCAAACCCTGATTTTTTTTTGTCTCTATTAGAACATTTCAGAGAACCTGCAGTCAAATTGTCCCAAATTGCCTTCAAAATTGTTACTGCTATATCCTGCCAAGAAATATTGAGGAAGTTAATCTGTAGTAGAAGTCAGCAAATTTGGACTGACTAGTCATACCTGGCTCATGGCTCATTTTGTAAATAAAGTTTTATTGAAACACAGCAATAGTCATTCATTGCCGTATTGTCTGTGATTGCTTGTTTTCACACTCCACTGCCCCACTTGAGCAATTGCAGCAGAACCCACTTGGCCTACAATGACTAAAAATAGTTACTATCCCTCATGTACAGAAAAAAGTTGATCAACTCCTGACCCTAACCATCAAATCCTGTTTGTAAATTTTCCTGATCATGCAAACATGGATCGGCATAGGCCTTTTTCTTGAAAAATTGGATTCCATTTATCTAAATGGGATATGAGGGTTTGTATTTTCGTATGTGTCTTTGAATCCCACTGCCAAAAGGTCTCACATCAGCAGTCATGGCATGACCTGTGTATTTGTGAGAAGTACAGAACTTTAGACCCGGCCTGGGATCTGCATTTTGGACTGCATTTTAAGAAATATAGTGGGGTCAGGCACATTCAGTTTTGAAAAGCAGTGCAAATAGCACATTCAGTTCATTTGAGCGATTGGCATTGTTGATAAACAAGGTTTTATCAGTTTGATTAACAACCTAGACATATTCAGGCCACAAAATAGTGGCTAGGTGTTTGTGTTTTAGTGAATTGTGAATTATTGCTAACATGCTAGAACCTGGGTCTTAAGCTGCCTCTGGGTCTTAAGAAAGAGGCAAGGTCCTCTCAAGGTAGTTTGCCATGGGGCCATATCACCTGTTACTCACACTTGTTGAGAGAATGGAGGAGAAAAATCTTGAAAACTTTTGACGGGCCATAAAGGATAGGCTTATGAATTTCTTGAACTATTATTCACTTTGTGGGATGATTAAAGAAAAAAAAACAACCATTATTCTCGAACAGCTGTTAAGTCTTATCTCAATAAAGTGCTTTTTACCATAACACAGCATCATTAGACTCGATAAATCTTTTTCTATTTATTGTGTTTAAGTGATAAATGCTTTCCAATAAAATGACATCATTGGTTTGAAGAGATTCATATACAGTTTTATAAGTTTTCTTTGTAATATTTTTCCTTAGGTTGTTTGTTGCAGGGTAGGAATCTTAACCATGCATGAGTTCATGTCTGACATGTCAGATTCCCCCCATCCACCCACCACAAAAACATCCCCTCTGAACTGAAGAACTGCTTCTAGTGAGAGGTATTCTCTCCTCCCAACATTTTGTAGACAGCTAGCCATTTTTACAGGTGTTTGCTCTGGCTTAGGAGGGCCTATGCCAGATATGCATTAACTTTGTTTATCCTCTACCCCCAAGTTTATTCTGCTCCACAAAGAAAAGTATCTGGTGAAAGAACAGAGAGGACTAATGTTTTAAGCACTCCGGCAGCATCGTTCTACGTGGTTCCTTGTACAGAGTGTTGCTCTTTTATCTGTAAAAAAAAGTCTTGTTGAAATGCACAGTTTACCACTTGGATTAATGAGTAGAGAGTTTTCTTTGGCAGATCCGGGACTCATCTGTATCTGGAAAGTGGGAGGGGAAGTCACAGAAGTCCACGGAAGACCATGTGGCTTGGAATGCTCCGAGTGTTCTTCTCAGCTCTCATTGAAATGATAGCTCAGGGTCTCGTGTTCCTAAGCCAGTAGTGGGGCCAAATGAGGGCTCCTATGCAAGAGACTCAAAATGAAGTTCTGTTGTTCTTTTTTAAGACTTACAAAGATGCTTTTTTGCTCTGGTGTTGCCCTGTAGTTTGGCTCCGGGAACCGCTGCACTGCTGACTGGCTCACTTGGGTAATGCAAATGAGCGTGTTACATATGTACAGCAGGCCTCAAGTTCTTTATTCCACCACCCCCCCCCTTTGTAATCAGTCAAGGCCTAAGTATATTATAAAGTATATTCTACTCGTTAAAACAATAGTACAAGCTCACAAAGGGAAATTGTTAATATGTGTTCCAGCTTGTCATTTCTGCCTGTGTGAATAAAGAAGATAACTGTTCCTTTGGGAAACTATTTCGGGAATTGAGCAACAGATACGTTAGCCAGAGAATTCTCTTAACTGTAATTTTCCTTTTTGTGTGTACTCAAAAATAACATCCTGATGGGCTCCGCGGTGCCTCTGCACAGACAGAGCACAATTGCTACAGCCCAGGTGGCATTAATATGGGACAATCCCCTGGGCGCATGTCGCCAAGAGTTGTACAGCTTGTTCAGTGTCTTCGTCCATATGGCAATCTGTCCCATTCAGAGGAAGGTATTGGGGCTGTGCCTGGTGGGTCCTGTGGTCAATGTAGTGTGAAGAAAAGGCGCTGCTCACGGCAGTGACTATGGCACAGTTTGCTTTTGTGGAGGATTTGAGTTGAGTTACTCCACAAAGAAACTGAGAACAGACTTGCTCATTCCTGTGCCATCCTCCTGTCAGTTTCAGAAGCAAATGGTTAACTCAGGTGCATAAGACATGCTTCATTTATAGCAAGTCGGTTTAAACAACAACAACAACAACACAAACAGACCTTTCTGGGTCATTGTTCGGGGATTAATTCCATTTAAGGCCTATATATTTCTGGCCTATATATTTCTACTAGAATTCTTCAGTAAACTCTGGGCTTCAGTTGCAAAAATCTAGTTTCATTATAAATTTTGAATTATTGCCTCATATTTGGGTGTTTTTTTTTCCCCCCTTTGTTTCTGTGTTTTTTTTTTGGTTTTTAAAGTTTAAAAAGGAAAAGAAAATGATCAGTCTCAGAAATCTGAAAAGAAACCCCTCTCTGAGAATAAAACCTTTCAGTTTTTAAAGGAGAATTGAGATACAGATTTCCACCAGCGAATAAGGTAAAAAAGTAGAGATATTTTAAAAGGCACTTTGGAAAATTTGCCAGAAGGCAAAGCCTCTCAGTTTATATGCCCAAATGTTGTTCTGCTTTTGTGTAACTATTTGTGTCCTTGTTTGGTAAACAAACAGACCCCATAGCAACTGTTGCTGCTGATATTTATACTACCTGTGAGACTTCCCTAAACAAATTGACATACTTTTTATGACCTTTATATTTCATTCCTTTTATAGTCTTAAAGAAAAGCAGTCTCAGGGCAAATTGATCCCTTTCTTGCCTTTAAAAAAATGACTTTGAGATACATCTTTAAAGGAACTAGTCATTGTGTATGTTTTACATCTTGGCTGTGAACGTTGAAAGAGTTTGAAGGTGTGTTATGGCAGAAGGAAAGAAAAACCTAACGTGTTTGTGTAAATGATGTGGTATTTGCTTTCAGGAGAGGCCATATTAGTCATCCGGTGGAATTTCAAGTTACACATCCGAAAGGCTAATACTCTTCTGTGTTTATTACTCTAGACCTAAGAATTGGACAGGTATCTGGTTATTTCTTTTCTTTTTTTTTTTTAATGTCTCAAATATCAATGGAAACATTCTGGTACATATGTGCCCCTATATTCAAGTTCCATTTTTCCATATGAGTCATATTTATGACAAGAACAAGATGTCTCGTGTTAAAGATCAGTGTGAGAAATAAATGGCAGTTTACTTTAATTAGAATAAAAAATTGACACCAAGAGCTGGAATAATCCAGTGGTGTTTGAATAAATTTGAGAACTGTACAGACAGAAATAAAATTAAACTTAGCACATAGAAATGGGTAGTTGTCCAGAGTTGAACAAAAATGTGCTCTGAATTTGGACAGAACTCAAGCAAGACGGCACAAATAGGTAGCCATTTGTTCAACCAAGCTTACTAAGTTTAAGTTTTACCAAATACCAAATGCTCTAGGCTCTCAGGGATGAGCTTGAGCTTGTCCTCCTCGAACTGACCTTGTTGTCGAAAGGAAACAGAATAAATATTTGTCTAGGAAGAGGAAGACTTCGGTTCTGATAAAAGAAAACAAGGAAGGATAAAAGTGTGGCCAAGGTTCTCATTTGGGAAAATTGAGCTAGCCTGGTTTCTTGAGAAAATCATCTTTGAGCAGACATGGAGAATCTGGAGCAGAGCCTTCCGTCTGAGAGCACAACAAAAGCAAAGGCCCTGAGGCAGGAGCAAGAGGAGAACATGTTTGTTGACTCACAACCCACACCTTGTTTAGTGCAGAGGTGGTGCATTGTCTAGTCATTTCCAGTTTGGACTATTAAGCTGCCTTCCTGCATTCCAATACAGGTTGCTTATGTTGCAGAATTTTGGGATCCTCAGTTTTCCATTTGTAAAATGGGTATGAGATCAGACATTACCGCATTAAGTGTGGAAAGCAAATTGTTTAATACAGTTTCGTTTCTGGCCCATTAGAATTGGTCAATTGCTATTACTAATTGTGTTGACTACTATTATAGTCATTTTTTAAAATTCAAATCTCAGTTCATTTGATTTTGGTATTTGATTGTTTTCAGCAGTGCACAGTTATTACTTCTAGAAGGACTCCTGGGACTATATGAGGTGCTAAATATCAAACCTGGGCAAGGCAAGCATCCTACCCAACTTACCATCTCTCCAGCCTCCAAACTACAATTCTTAAGCATTTATTATATTCCTAACAAAAGTTAGGAAATTGAAAGATGACTACAATATAATTCTTTTCCACAAGGCAAGAATTAGTCTAATTAGAAACATGGAAACAGAAACTTGAAACACTTAATAAATGCCTTGGTGAAGGTGTATACAAAATGTGGTAGTGAGAAGTGTTAAAAATAGAAAGGAGTAGTGCTGTTTCTGTGCAAGTACTTCCACTCTCACCTCCTTTGAAAAGAGTTTTTCTGATCTACAGAGCTCCATGAAGGAAAGCTCCTGCTTCTTAACTAATCATAACATAGCCAGCCTGGGAGCAGTCTTTCCAGTTGTCGTTGCTGAGACTAGATGAATAGCTTAGAAGGGGTTGAACTAATGAGATATTTAAAGATCAAGAGCCCAATAACAGTAAGTAGTTAAGTATATGTTCCCCTCTAACCCCAGGTTTTATGAACTGCTCTGTCAATAACTATAGATGCTACAAACAAGAGACAGTATGTAGGATTTGCTTAGTGTTTCTTCAGGGGCCTGGGCGAAAGTAGAGTAGGGCACAGCTGACCCAGGTTAGAGCCTCCATATCCTATATGGTTTCCTGAGCACTGCGAAGAACGGCCCCAAACCACCGCTACCACTTACCAAAACTTTTTAATTTGTCCTGGAATCAGGTAAACTAGAGATTGTTCATTTTTTTTTTCATCTATTTCTGTCAACAAGGCTGAAACAGAAGAGTTGGTGTCTTTGACAAGTTCCCAGAGATTTATTTTGTTTCTTTTAAGAAATTTCGTGAATAACTTTGTTTCTTTTAAAAGATTTATTTTAAAAATCAGTTACAAAGTTATTCATGATCTGAGTTTAGGAGCGCAATGTTTCAGCACTAGTCCCTTCTGTCTGTTGGGTCTCAATTCCCAGCCCAACAGCCCTCCATGCAACATTTTGTGGCCCTGCCCTAGAGGAATCTTTTTTTGTTTTGTTTTATTTTAGTTGTTTGGGTCACACACCCCCCCCCCCCAATGTTCAAGGCTTACTACTGACTTTGCACTCAAGGATCACCCCGACTTTGCCTCCTGCGGCCCGCAGGTAAATTGAGTTTGAGACCCCTGAAAGTGTCTCTTACCTTTAGTATATCTCCATTCTCCCTCCTCCCCCCCCCCCCCCCCCCCGCCCCCCTTCATCTGCCTCACTGGCAGATTTTTCTTTTAGGCTCTATAGTTTGCAATACTGTTACTGAGAAGTTATCTAGAGATTTGCTTTGAGAAACACATCTTCTGATTTGCCTTTTCCTTTCCCCCTCTTTTTTTGTTTTAAATAGTAAAGTGACCTGAATTGCTATTCTTTATTTATGGTCCCATTTTTGTCTTGTTTGTTTTGTTTCTGGGCCACAGACAGAGGCGTTTGGCCCCTATGCTTTTTCTAAGGCCCATTTTTCTGAAGAGAAAAATCCCCTAGACCCTGCCTCCATTGTAAAATATTTTATGGGATAGAATTTCTTTTAAACATTTTCAGTGTTGGTCTGTAAATTTCCAAGTGCCCTGGTTTTATCTTTCTTACTTTTATAATATCCCCTCAAATTCTTTGCTGTGTCTCAGTCCTCTGCCTGCTCTATTTTTTTTTCCTGTGAGGCCTATGAGGTATTCCTGATACTTTAAAGCACAGCTCAAATATTACAGTAGTTTATGTTCCAGCCATCTAGACAGTTCTCTCTATCTTTTCCAACTGGACAATGAGAAGTAGTTAAAACTCTTTCCAAGAGTGTGAGAATACTTTGCTGTGGCATCATGATATATTTGATTATTTAAATTATTGAAATTGAAATATTTTCAATATATCTCTTTACTAAATGTACTTTAACCAGTCACATATGTCCAATATAATATCAATATTAAAAACATCATAGAGTGGGGAATTTGTATACTTATGCCCATATACATTCTTGCAGGATTTCTAATATCTTCACATATGCATATAACAATTTCTATGTCATATTGCTTTGGTTTCTGATTGTTTCTGTAGAAATTCTGATCCAGGAATTTAGATAATGCTTACCACAAAGTGTTTAATAAAAGTTGCTGAAAAAGAGAAAAGGCAGGCCAGAGCAATAGCAGAGTCGGTCAGGCATTTGCCTTGCATGTGGCTGGCCTCGGTTCTATCCTCCTTCTCCCATATGGTCCCCTGAGCCTGCCTGGAGTGATTTCTGAGCTCAGAGCCAGTAGTAACCCCTGAGGCCTCTGGGTGTAGCCCCAAAACAAACAAACAAAACAAAAAAGGGTGGTGTTTCAGAAATAGTTAATGATATATCTTAAGTATACAGATAAAAAAAGTAATTCCATAAAGGGAGGAGCCATTCTTAGAGAACTTAAATGGAAGTGCCTGATAGTTTTGAGGCAGTTTGTGTCTTTAGCTTTCTTCTTTCTTCAGCTACTCATTTCTCACGTAACTCCTGTCTAATGCCAATCAGACTGGCACTTTTGACCTCCATCCATTTGGGGTTAGTGTGTGACAAACAAACACACATAGACTGGAGTATCCAAGTTGTCTGGGCAGCCCTGAGTAAGTTCACAGGTTGGCCATTATTTGATGCAGTAGGTTGCCCTCCCACCATTCCCAACACAGGAGACAGAGACATTAAAAACAATTAGTAAGACAATTAAAATTCAGTGGGTACTGAAGAGCAGAGACTGAGATATTCACATAGCTAATTAGCAGGAATTCTTTTTTTTTTTTTTTTTGGTTTTTGGGCCACACCCGGTGACGCTCAGGGGTTACTCCTGGCTATGCGCTCAGAAGTTGCTCCTGGCTTCTTGGGGGACCATATGGGACGCCGGGGGATCGAACCGCGGTCCGTCCTAGGCTAGCGCAGGTAAGGCAGGCACCTTACCTTTAGCGCCACCGCCCGGCCCCCAGCAGGAATTCTTAAAGTATAAACTAAGAAGGTTCTAATCAGTCTATTTTTTTCTTGGTTTTTGGGCCAAACAAGATAATGCTCAGGGATTATTTCTGTTCTAGCACTTAGCAATTACTCCTGTTGGTGCTTTGGGTCAGCTAGTGCGAGGCAAGAACCCCTACCTGCTATATTATCTCTCCAGCCCTTCCTATTTGCCCATGGTAGCTCTTTCTACTTCAAGAAAACCCTAAACTGCTTTATTCCAGTCTCTCCTGGGTGCATTTTTGCTGCCTGTTTATTATATTTTAAGACACAAGTTGTTTTTGCCCCAGGACTATTCCAACCTTGGGTTTTTAGTTAGGTGGATAATTTCTGCAGACCCTCTCACTTAAGTTACAAAAATTCTGGTACTGGAGTATAGTTTGCTGGCTTCCATAAAGTACTTTGAGGGAATAAACTAGTACCCCAACTTCATTTGTACACTCTGGTTTTCTAGAGATTGTTTGTTCCTCTAACATACAGACATGGTTCCACATAGATCTGGTGACTCACCCATGCAAACATCCCGGCATTGACATAATGAGAAACGCCTGCCTAATGGTGTTAATAATTTTTGGATTAGTGGTCCCTATGTCTGTATTGACACAGTTGCTCACAGCCACTCTTTGGAAAGCATTCTGTTTTCGTAATGAGATCCAGTGTGAAGGCCGCCAGTGTTTGACTCTCACTTATAAACTCAGGGATAGCCCTTGGTAGTGTCAGAAACAAAAGCTGAACCTTGTCTTCTGCTTGTCTTTTTTTCCTGTATTTACTTCTTCACTCATCACCATGCAAACCGGAGCGTTCTGCCTTTATTATCTCTTGTTCTATGTTTGTGATTGACTGATGGAACACACAAGCCAGCCCCACATACTCAAGCTCTTCCTGTTTTCTTGTTTTGGCATTGGGAAATCTATATAGTGCATTTCACCCCATGCGGCTGAAAAGAGAGATGCGTAGATGGGTGAAGAAAGTAGCTGCTAAACTTATCACCTGTTATGACATTTCCACCTCAGACTCTTACCGTTGCCTGAAGAGGCCATTTACTGATCACATCCACAGTTTATATGTGGGGTTCTCCAGGATCCTAAGTAGTGCATTCTAGACTTGGAACACTGCATGTACTTCTGTGCTGTGTGTTCTCTGTGGGTTTTTTTTTGTACCATCATTCTAAGATGATGCTGAGGTGTGTCCTACATAGAAAATATATATTAAAATGTTTCTTCAGCTCAGTCAGTCAGTCTCGCTACTAATTCTTCAAAGATCTTGTTAGTCAAGTTAGTCCAGCTACTAGATCTTCAAGGATCTCCTTTAAGAACATTCATCTGGCTTCTCAAACGTACATCAGTTGACTCTGTATCCCATTGTCATGAAGGTATTCTATGTCTGCATATGTTCTATTATTTTCTTTAAATGGATGTAGTTTTAACATTTGGGTAAAGTCACCTCATCTAAGAAATGCTATCTCTGGATTGGATAGATTGTATAATGGTTAAAGCACTTGTACCCCATGATCTTTTTACCCCACCTAACTTCACTCCCAGCTTCACCAGGAATGATCCCTGAGGGTTAAGCCCTGAGCAATACTGGGTGTGGAGCCAAAACCAAAATAGAATGGAAAAAGAAATACTATCTGTGGAATCAGACTTTTGAGATACTAGATGTATTTTCTCTAATGAAATATTAATAGATATTCTTGTTCCACCAGACATTGGTTACCATTCAGTATTTTACAACATATGGGGATAATTCAGTAATTCAGTAGGATTTCTTCTTTTTGCTAAGGACACAGACCTTAACTGAATATGGTTTTAGATCAAGTAGATCAAAACACAGCTTTTATGGTTTTCCCTTAATCTTAGAAAAGCCTAGGAACATTATTTAATTGTCTTTGGGAGGGGGTGAGATGTATACTTGGTCATGCACAGGAGTTACTCCTGGATCTGCACTAAGGAGTAACTCCTAGTGGTACTCGGCCCCATATGGAATGCTGGGTATCATCCCTAGTTTGCTATGTGCAAGACAAATGCCCTACCAGGCATCCCATTTATTCCCCAGCCTGCCAGAGGTGATTTCTGAGTGCAGAGCCAGGAGTAATCCCTGAGTGCTGCTGGGTGTGGGTCAGAAACCAATCAATGAATCAACAAACAAACAAACAAACAAATAAAATGACCTACCCACTGTACTATCTCCAGCCCCTATCATTCAAAAGCTCATTCTAGATCCACTTTATTTATGTGCTAAAATAAAATTGATGTTTGCTAAATAGAAACAGAAAGTGATCTACTCCCAGTGCTAATTTTCTTTAATCTTACCTAATTTTTTGTGCGTGTGTTTATGTATGTATGTATGTTTGTATTTAAAGATCTTACATTTGACATGTAAATCACTAAGGGTCAACCAGCTCTATTTTTAATAATGAATTTGTAACTACTTTGTGGCGAACTTGCTTTTTTGCGTATGCATCCATCTTCAATGACCCTTTCCATCCAAAATCAATAGAGAAGGACCTTTTAAGTGTTCATTTCAGCACAATTATTTTGAGGTCAGATAACGAATAAAGAACTTTATTTCTTACTTGTTTAAGTTGTAGTCCTTGGGCCAATACCACCAGCATCACCCAGGAACTTATTAGACATGCAGAGTCTTGGACCCCACCCCAGAACTACTGAATCAGAATTTGCATGTTAAAAATACCACCAGAGAATTTATAGCCACAGTGAAACTGAGAAACATTGCTCTAGGAATAGCAATGGTAAAAGGAGAGTTGTATGTTCTTACCCTTAGAATTATACTTTAAAAAAAAAAACCAGCCACCCCCTGTGGTGCTGGTACAAGACCACTGCTTGCCATACTCAGTCCCATATGAGGATTTGATGGTTCAGTGCTGGGGGGCTAAAAGGGCTTGTTTAATGTGGTGCCAGGGATGTGTGGTTACTGCTCAAGTGATCTCTTCAGCTTTAGCTCATTTACCGTTTGCACTAGAAAGTTTTCTCAGCTAACGCTTAGAGCCACTGGAATGTTTTTTGTTTTTCTGTGGTTATGTAATACAGGATTTATTTGAAAGCTAAAGTTATACATTTTAAAATGTGATTTTGGGGCTTGGAGAGATGGTACAGGGGGCAAGGGGCTTGACCAGCATGTGGCCAACCCTGGCTCTATTCCCTACACTGCTTATATGATCTCCTAAGCACTACCAGGCATGAAATGCCTCAGTACAGCCAGCAAAGCCCTAATACCTGTCCCACTTAAATTAAAAATACTTCTATTGTAATGTTATTATAATATAAGAGTGTTATGAAAGGAAATTTAAAACTTATTTGGAATTTTCACAAGTATGATACTTTGTAAAGCAATTAGCAGGATATAAATTTGATTGATGATCAGTCATAGTAAGTTTCATAGTAGTAAATGGTTTTCTAGTATTTCGAGTTGAACAGACAAGGTTTTCTTCTTCCCTTCAGGACATTGATTTAGGTTGTAAATCTTTCCATTCAAACAGTGTTCTTTATAGATAACTGGGCATCAAACACTTCCCACCAGCTGCATAACTAATTTTAAATAAATGTGTAATATGCATAATTTTATTTCCCTTTTTAACTCTTTGTATGAGACATAGGCAGAACAGCATTTATTTCTATTTTATTTTTTTATTGTTTTGGGCCATACCTGATAGTGCTCAGGGTTCAATCCCTGAGGGACTTGGAGGACTATATGAGGTGCCGGGTATTGAACCCAGCTCAGCCTTTTGCAAGGCAAGCACCTTACCTGCTTTATCATTTCTCCAGCCCTTTAACATCTCTTCAGGTTTGTCAAACATAAATACACCACCTATCTTCGCTATCTTTATAAACAACTGATTTTCTATTATGACTTTTGCCTTAAGGACTGTAGTCTCATTTTCATTTTGTGTGTCAAAGAAATAATCCAGTAGTAAAATCAATCTGAAATTAGAAATTAGATGCAAGTGAAATGTAATGGTGAATCACAAATTTTGACTTCTTTTGGGACCACACCTAGCAGTACTCAGGGCTGATTCAGGGTGGGGCTCAGGGGAACATATGTGGTACCCAAGATCCAATCCAGATCTGCTGTAGACAAGGCAAGCATCCTACAATGCCATATATGGGTCCAGCCCCACAGCATTTTGATTCTTTAGCACAATATGTTGCAGAGTGGAACACTTTAAGTGCACTTTGAGTGAGTGTCAATGCCTGGGAGAAGTGTGTAGTGTGGAAAAAGTTACTTTTAGGCCTAGGCAGCAACTTTGAGTCATCCTACTGCCATCTGCAAATTTTCCCATAACTTTTGTTTGTTGTTACCTTTTACTTATGTTTTTCTCAAGAGGAATTAATTTAAATGATATCTTAAGATATTTCCACTTTGAATCACTGATTTTATATATGACTTCACCTTTTCCCAGTACATAAACCCATAACTAAGGAAGTGAAAGTATCTATATACAAACTCATGTAACACAGCTTAGTGATCCAGAATGGTGACTTTCTAATTCTTTTACAATAGTATGTAAATCCAGAGAGGAAGGGGTGGAGAACAAAAGCCTGGGTATAAAAGAAATTTGGAGGGGAATAAAAAATTCTGGAAATAGTTTACTTTTCAGATGCAAAGTCAGGTAATATAGGCCTCACATTTTGAGGCACAATATTGAGAGCAGATAATAACAGTAATATCTGTCATTGTTTAAAAGCACAAATGTGAACAGGCCCTTAGTTGACTAATTTAGATCACTCCAATAACAAGTTGTACATGAATATCATATGACAAGGGAATGTGGGATTCTTTAATTAAACATAACTTGAAAAACAGCAGAATATTGAGCTGATGAATGTTCTGGGGAAGGAAAAGTCAGGACTTAACTATGTGAGGAGTGTGATGGGGGTGGCAAGAAGAGAGAGAAAGAGAAAGAAAGAAGATAGAAAGATAGATGTGTGTGTTCCTGGTGATGAACTCTTTCCATTTGGTTGAGTAGATCTTTAAAGAGTTTTTTTTAAGATTTTTTTGCCAACATTACTTTAATGCTGAATAGTATTATTTGATTCTCCTACCATACACAGTAATGTGATATTTCTGATTATGATTTTTTTTTTGTTTTTTTTTTTTTTTGGGCCACACCCGGTGGTGCTCAGGGGTTACTCCTGGCTATCTGCTCAGAAATAGCTCCTGGCAGGCACGAGGGACCATATGGGCTGCCAGGATTCGAACCAACCACTTTAGGTCCTGGGTCGGCTGCTTGCAAGGCAAACGCCACTATGCTATCTCTCCTGCCCCGAGTTTTTAATTTTTAACTGAATCACTGTGGTACAGTTATAAAGTTGTTCACACTCAAGCTTCAGTTATAAAATACTCAATACCCATCCCTTCACTATGAACATTTCCCATCACTAACATCCCCAATTTTCCTCCTGACCTCTCCCTTCCATCTCCATCTCTAAAGAGGTTTTTGTGTAGCACCTCTTCTTTGGTGTCGAATTCTAGAGTTCAATGGTAGTTGACTTTTAGAGAACTGATTAATCAACTTGTAGAATTGTATATTTTTAATTTGACAGAAAAGCACTAGTGAAGGCTGCATACTGGAATTGCAGAGTTAATGTCATCTCCCAGCTCTTTATTTGTAATAAGAAACCTCTGAGGCTTCTTTTGGAAGAGCTTCCTATAAATATGGAGAAAATATAAGCTGTCAACCCGAGTATAAGCCGACCCCCCACAAATTTTACCCTAAAAAAACTGGGAAAACTTAGTGACTCTAGTATAAGCCAAGGTGGAAAATGCAGCGGCCACTGGTAAATTTCAAAGATAAAAATATATACCTATGGGGCCAGCGAGGTGGTGCTAGAGGTAAGGTATCTGCCTTGCAAGCGCTAGCCAAGGAAAGGACCACGGTTCGATCCCCTGGCATCCCATGTGGTCCCCCCAAGCCAGGGGCAAATTCTGAGCGCTTAGCCAGGAGTAACTCCTCAGCATCAAATGGGTGTGGCCCGAAAAACCAAAAAAAAAATTTTATATATATATATATATATATATATACCCAAAACAATTACAGTAAATGAGGAATCAGTAGGTTAAATGTTTTTCAATATTTATTGCTAAAAAAACTGTAAACAAGCAACAATAACTTTAAAACTTTAAATAAAGTGCAGAAAACCGTAGCTTAACAGGTCATCCATCTAAATTATAAAGGTTAAAATCCTTTAAAACTGGATTCCTCCTCCTCCTCATCTGTATGTCCAAACAGAGCTTAAGCTGTATCTGATGTGACAGTATCAGCATAGACATTGTCATCATCACTGAGTTCGCAGATATCATCACTGCTCTTGGTCTCATACAAAGTGCAGAATATTGTGGGTTAATAGTTCAGTGGCATCCAGTTCAATTCAGCCGCCTACCTCTTCAGCTCAGCCGTGACTGTGGACTGAGCTGAAGCACCTTCCCCTCCAGGAGACAGCAGAAGATGACTGGAGACTACGTGCATTTGATTCAGTGCATGTGCACAGAATCAAATAACCCATATGACCCAAATATAAGCCAAATTCGAGTTTTGTGCCAAATTTTGTGCAGAAAAACTTGGCTTATACTTGAGTATATACAGTGTGTGTCATTGATTCTTGTATTTGCACATTGTATTTGTCACTTTTTAGCAGGTGTGTGTTATCTTTTCCTTTAATACTGTATACAGCATATGGAGCACTTAACCTGTCCTTAGTATCTGCAGTAGACTAGGATTTCACTCCTGCTCATCTTCAAGAAATGAACAATTGTTCAAAGATGTCTGAAGAATGAGGTCTATGATTTTTTTTTAAAGTGGTACATTGGCTCCCTTAGCCAATGAACATGGTCCCCAATTACACGTGCTACCCGCATTTTCCTTCTTGAGATGTATACTTTCCTACTTACATGCAAAGGTGCTCTCAGCCTTTGGTTAACCCCATATTCTCTCTTGATAATATTACTCTTTCCCTTTATTATCCTCTCCCCTTGAAATAAATCCCAATTTTACTCAAAAATGTGGTAGCTATTTAAGCAGTCATCTATTTTGCTATTTTGCTATTGTGGATCTATATTATACTTTACATGGTTATATTTTATCAAATGCCAATGGCAGCTCATTTAATTGTGATATTAGAGTTTATTGAATAAATTATGCATAATTTAATACCAGTTTTTAAAACTTAGTCTAAAAATTTAAAACTGATTTTTATTTTAGATATCACTCAAAATCAAATCATACTCCCTTATTCAAATCTATAACATCTATGACCTGGTCATTAAAATAAAATCGTGGAACTAGGGCATTCACATGCAGGGGAAAGCAACTAAAAACTAAAACTAAAAAGTGAAGAGAAAATAATAAAGAAAGACAAATTGGATCGCCTTTCCTGAGTGTTGTCAAAGAATTAAGCAAATGAAACAATAAGCATTAAAATGACATTAGCTCCTGTTGATACTTACCAGTGTTAAGATGCCAATTCTGTTTTAGAGTACACCAAATAATTAATAGATCGGCTTGAAAATGTATCAGAGGTGCTCGGAGAGATAGCACAGCAGCGTTTGCCTTGCAAGCAGCCGATCCAGGACCAAAAATGATTGGTTCGAATCCCGGTATCCCATATGGTCCCCCCCATGCCTGCCAGGAGCTATTTCTGAGCAGATAGCCAGGAATAACCCCTGAACATCACTGGGTGTGGCCCAAAAACAAAAACAAAAAACAAAAAAATGTATCAGAGGAATTCTTTTCTGGACACCTGAGTTTCTGGTGTCTTTCAGAATGAATAGCCTACTGCTACCCACTCAGAATCAAAAGCTATGATAGAAAGAGGCCCATGGTTGACACCATTATGGACTGGATAGAAAGAAGTCTAGGCACTTGGCCATGAGACCAAAGAATTGGAAAGATTAAACTGCAGGGAGATACACATACCCCAAAGATTCTCTGCATCTTGTTGTTGTTTTTGTTTCCAAATTTTATTGAGGCCCATAATTTGCAGTACAGTTGATTATACAGTTTCATGATTACAGTGTTCTAACTCCACACCTCTCAGTGTGTCAGCCACCTTCCACAAGTAGCCCAAGGTTCCTTCTTGCCCATTTTTTGTCCTCATCCTTGGTAAACTCAATCTTATCTATAAACAGTTTCTCCAGTTGCTGCCTTTGGCCATTTGTTTTTCCTATACCACATATCTTTATATTCCACATGGAAGAGAACATTCTTTCTTGTTCTTCTCTTGACTGACTTAACTCAGCATGAACCTCTCTAATTCCACATACAAAGCAGCAAATTGCATGATTTAATCTTTCTTTATAGCTGAGTAGTATTGATTGTATGTGTATGTGTTTGTGTGTGTGTATTACAATTTCTTTACCCACTCATCTGTTGGACACTTGGATTATTTTCACATTTTGCCTATTACAAATAATGCTGCAGTGAGCATAGGGAAATAAATATCTTTTCAAAATAGTGGTTTCTGATCTTCAGAGTACATGCCAAGAAGTGGAATTGCTGGGCCATATGGAATTTTATTTAATTCATAAGTTTTGGATAAATGACCATATTGTTCTTTTTCATGTGTGCCACATTGTTGTTTTGGTTTGCATTTCCTTGATCCAGTACTTTTTTTATATACCTATTGGAGATCTATATATCTCACCAATCATCTAACAAAGGGTTAATTATCCAAGATATGTAAAGCATTCTCAAAATGTAATATCAGAAAATGAACTACCCTATCGAAAACTGGGGAGAAGAGATGAATAGACACTTTCTCAAAAAATACGTAGAGATATATCCATCATTTGTGCTTTGGGTGCATAACCCTCTTGTCAACATTACATAAATGTTAGGCAGATGGATTTAAGTGCTAAATAGTTGAAAAGTGAAAGGTGACGGGTGGGAAGAAAGGCAGTATATTTTTCAATTAAGTGAATGATTGCAAGGGGATTGGTTGTGGTTTTGTTTGTTTTTGCCTTATTTTGTTTTGCTTTATTTGGGGACCATGCCTAGCTGTGCTCAGGGTTTATTCTCCTGGTTCTCTTCTGTTTCACCATAATTCCTGGTGGGCTAGCAGGACAATTTGAAGTTCGGAAGATTGACTTGCCTGCCACATGCTAGGCATGTGTTGTTCCTCAGTCCTGCCTCTCTGTTTGGTTTCCTTCTCCTTCCTCCACTTCCTCCTCCCTCCTCCGTCCTCCTTCACCTCCCTCTTCCTTCCTCTTCCCTCTTCCTTCCTTCTTCCTCATCCCTCCTTCTTCCTCCTACTTCCTCCTCCTTTTTTCTCCTCCCTCCTCCTTTTTTCTCCTTCTTCCTCCTCCTTTTTTCTGTTGGTTTTGGTTGCCACATTCAGCAGTGTTCAGGGCTTACTCCTGTTTCTACTCTCAGGAATCATTTTTGGCAAAGTTGATGGACCATATGGGATACTGTTTGACACTCCAGCCCTGTCATTGGGTTTTGAGGTGAAATTGATGAGGGCCGAACAAGAAGACTAGGAAGATCCTGGGTTATGTTTATAGCCAAGTTACAATGAGAAGTGAGGTCTTCATTCATGGAACTTGCTCTTCTCCTTGGAGAAACAGACCTGGTTCTTCATAGAAGGTTAACTCCCCCCCCCCCCCCCCCTTGCCTGTTAAGCAGAGCAATTCGCAGAGCTTATTTAGAAAAGATTTTTTTTTCAGCTCACAAAGGCAGAACAAAATCTGGGGAGTAAGTTGTCTCTTTCAAAAAGTTTACCATTTTACTCATTCTTTCAAAAGTTCATTTTCTCAGGTTTCATTATTGAAAAAGATGATCTGTTGTAGCTCCACACATTTTCCAACTAACTCATAAAAGTTATTTTGTAATGTAAGTACCAACTTTAGAATGCCAGCAGTATGTTGTGCAAAACAAAATGTAGGAAACAAAAGGAAAAATATTAAGACTCAGAGAGGCAGTTATAAAGCCGATAAGGCACTTTATAGGGGCCCAAGTTCAAACTAGCACACGTATGATCCCTTGAGCCTTACAGGTGTGTTCTGAGAACAGCCATGAATAACCTTTGGGCAAAGCTAAGTGTGGCCTAAAAGTTAAAACCCAAAGTAAAGCTAAAATAGAACCCAAAATGATGTAAAAACTACACATTGATATTCCATTGATTTTTGACAATGGTATCAGACCACTATTTAACATAAAATAATCATTTCAACAAATAATGTCTAAACTGTATGTATAAGAATGAAGTTGGAAGGACCAGAGAGAAAGCCTAAGTGCATATGGAGACCTGGGTTCAGTTGCCAGTACTGCATGGTCTTCTGAGCACTGTCTGGAAGGCACGCCATAGTGTTGATTCAAAACAAAACAGATAAGAAGGAAGTTGGAGCCTAATGTCACATAATATAAATATAAATGTCACATAATAGAAACCGAAATGGAAATAAATATTTGTAAGTCTTCGATTTCATAAGGGACTTAGTTGGAGAAAATGTACTTTAATAAGTAAGAAACTTGGGGCTGGAGAGATAGCATGGAGGTAAGGCGTTTGCCTTTCATGCAGAAGGTAGGTGGTTCAGATCCCAGCATCCCATATGGTCCCCTGTGCCTGCCAGTGGCGATTTCTGAGCATAGAGCTAGGAGTAACCCCTGAGTGCTGCCGGGTGTAACCTAAAACCAAAAATAAATAAATAAATAAATAAAAATAAAAAAGAAACTTTAGACAACTTAGTGGTAAAATGGAAACTTTATGGGGGGGTGGATTTGGTGTCACACTTGGCGGTGCTCGGGTTACTCCTGGCTCTGTGCTCAGAAATTGCTCTTGGCAGGCTAGAGGGATCATATGGGATGCCTGGAATCGAACCCCAGTCTGTCCCAGGTTGGCAGCATGCAGGGCAAACCCCCTACCACTGTGCTATCATCGGGCCTCAGAAACCGAAAATTTTAAAATGGAGACAAAGAAGAAACCAAAGATAGATCTCATAGGGTTGGAGTGTATGCTTTGCATTAGGGATTCCCCAGATTAGTCCCCTGAGCACCAATGGGAACAGTACAGAGAGTAGCCATATGTAAAGCTCCTTACCATCAAAGCAAGGAATTTGAATAGACAATCTATCGAAGATGTTTGTTTATTTATTTTTCAAGCAAATAGAGATCCATAGTATTATCTTACATCGTTAGAATGGCTAAAATAGAGAAATAACACATGTTAGCGAGAATGTGGAAAATTAGATTCCTCATTCAGTGCTGATGATAATTTAAATTAGTGCAACTGATTTGAAAAGTAATCCAACAATTCTTCAAAATGTTAACCATGGATATACCACATAATACAGAAATTTTACTGTGTGACCCCAAAAAATTGAAAACAAGTACTCAAACAAGTACATGTAAGTGCATTTTCATAGTTACTGTACCCTGTTCACAATAGCCAAAATATGGAAACAAAATGGGTTAAGAGAGAGAGAGAGATATAAAAGTTTATTGATGATCAGAAGGCTGAACTGAGGATTAGGAAAGAGTGAGGGGAAAATGTGATTATAGGGACTGAGCAATAGCACAGCGGCAAGGTGGTTGCCTTGCATAAGGCCAACACAGGACGGACTTGGTTTGAAATCCAGCATCCCATATGGTCCCTTGAGCCTGCCATGAGTGACTTCTTAGTGCAGAGCCAGGAGTAATCCCTGAGCACCTCCAGGTGTGACCACCCCCCAAACAAAAGTGATTATAAATGGGTTCAGGATTTTTTTTGGTGTAATATAATGTTTAAGATTAAATGGATACCGACTCCAAATATATTAAAAGCCACTGAATTTACTGTTTATATAAGTGAATTATGTGATGTGTGAATTTTATCTCAAGGTTAGTTAAAAAAACTATTTTCCATAAAACTGTTTTTCATAATTCAGAGTGATTAGAGATTGATCCACAATGTTTCATAACTTGATTTTTAACAAATGTGCGAGTGAAATAAAATATCTTATAAATAAAATATCTTACAACAGGCTAGTGAAGGAAGAGCTGGTATCCATTCTTGAAACAGGGATGTAATTTAGCCTTTTGTTACAGATGAATCCAAAATTCAGAGTTGGGAAAGTGAAGATGTTTTTGGGAAAGTTCAGGGTGAAGATATAATACAGTAGATAAGACACTTGCCTTGCATGCCTGCCAACCCAGGTTCTATCCTGAGCATCTTATATGGCTCCCAAAGACTCATCAGGAGTGAGCACTGAGCCAGAAGTTAGCCCTGAGCACTGCCAGATATGGCACAAACAAAAAAAAAAGACTAAAAATGAAATATTAGAAGATAATATTTAATAAAATAGTAATTTGGGGAGGGGTTTGGGTTACACCTGGCAGTGCTCAGGGATTTTTCCTGGCTCTGTGCTCAAATTGCTCCTGGCTCGGGACCATATGGTATGCTGGAGATCAAACCTGGGTCCATCCTGGGTCAGCCACATGCAAGGCAGATGCCCTACTGCTGTGCTACCACTCTGGCCCCAAAGCAGTAAACCTTTTTACCAGGAATTTAGTATTGTTACTCTTCTTTTCCTTAGTGTAGAAAGGACTCAGATTTATTTTAGGGGGTTGTGCCACACCCACTTAGTGCTGAGGAATTACCCCTGATTCTGTACTCAGGAATTACTGCTGGAAATGCTTGGGGGACCAAATGGAATATTGAGTTTTGAACCCAGATTGGCTGTGTGCAAGGCAAGCAACATTCTATCTGCTATACTAATTCTCAGGCTCAAGAAGGCGACCCTTAACTAAGAACAGGGCCGCATCGAAAAGGGTTGGAGTATTACACCGACTCCTTGTGCCTTCGTGACCCAACTGACATTGTGGAAGACCAACCTCTTAGTAAAATACTGAGTATGTGGTGATGAATTACAACTTTGTACCTTTAGAACTTTTCAAACTGAAAATATTGAAAACTAGTTTTCAACCTGAAAGTAATGAAGTGTAAAAGGTACTTCGTTAAACAATTGACCCTCCATTATTGAAAACATATGTATTGTGCAGCAAACATATTTAAAGCTTTACCAAAGAAAATACATTTTTGTTTTCGTTTTTGTGTCACACCCAGCAGCGCTCAGGGGTTACTCCTGGCTCTACGCTCAGAAATCGCTCCTGGGAGGCTTGGGAACCATATGGGATGCCAGGATTCGAACCACCGTCCTTCTGCATGCAAAGCAAATGCCTTACCTCCATGCTGTCTCCCCAGCCCCAGAAAATACATTTTATTTCTCATTGTTTGGACAATTTTTTCAGGTTCTCTATTTATACTGAAATATGGTGCTGGAACAGTTTTATCTGTCATGAGGCTCCCAACCTTTATTTGACAGTTAGATAGATGCTCAGATCTCTGTGTTTATTTGCTTTTTGTTTGTTGATGTTCTATACTGTAAATATAAATAAAAATGAATTCAAGTTAAATTCTTTTTCTTTCTCTTTCTTTTTCTTGGACCACACTCATTTGATGCTCAGAGGTTACTCCTGGCTATGAGCTCAGAAATCTCCCCTGGCTTGAGGGTACCATATGGGACGCCAGGGGATGGAACCGTGGTGCATCCTAGGCTAGCCCTTGCAAGGCAGACACCTTACCTCTAGCACCACCTCTTTGGCCCCAAATTCTTTTTCTCATTTTAAAATTTTTCCTTCTGTTTTCTCAAGTTCCCAAAGCAAAAATGCTTATTTGACTTTTATTTTTTATTTGGAGGGGTTGAATCATACCCATCTGTGTTTAGGGGCTTGCCCTTGACTCTGGGCTTGAGGATCAATCCTATCAGGGATTGGGGGATCATATTTGGTGCCAGAATCAAATCCAAGTCAGCAGGCTTGAAGACAAGTGCCCTACCTGCTATACTATTTCTCGAACTTCTCTAGTATCTTTTTATGTTTCCAAAGGTTGTCAGGACACTGCCAATAGACCAGTCTATTCCTTTTCCTTCCAAAGTCTAACCCTTTCTGTCAAATTTGTTTTTGAAAGCCTCCAGTTATATATTAAATATGAGAAGCAAGTGATACCAATAAATAATTTTTTTCTGTGAACTAGTAAAGTGTTAGAAATAAAATGTGAAAACAAAGTGTCCCTGCATGTTCATAGAATTGTCTTTGTTGGAGGCATGTGGGATGGGGGTGGGGAGCAGTTGGGAGGCCACTTTCTTCTAAACTAACTGAGTACTATATGAACTTTAGGAAATATTTTTTTATTAATATCTTTACTTAAACACCTTGATTACAAATATGATTGTTGTTGGGTTTCAGTCATGTAAAGAACACCCCCTTCACCAGTGCAACATTCTCATCACTGATGTCCCAAATTAGTGCATGCAATTTTTTCCTAATAAAACTATGGTTTTCATGTGGAGACTCGTTCAAGAAATCGTTTCAGTTGTCTGGTGTGATGAGTCTTGGGTTTTCTGGACTTGAGTTTAAGTGATTGTCCTGTTGTCCTGAGGCTTTAGTGAGTTGTCATGTCTTCTTACTTTTTTTTGGTTTTTTTTTTTTTTTTTTTTTTGGTCACACCCGGCGGTGCTCAGGGGTTACTCCTGGCTGTCTGCTCAGAAATAGCTCCAGGCGGCACGGGGTACCATATGGGACACCAGGATTCGAACCAACCACCTTTGGTCCTGGATCGGCTACTTGCAAGGCAAACACCGCTGTGCTATCTCTCCGGGCCTGTTTTTTTTTTTTTTTTTTTTTTTTTTTTTTGGTTTTTGGGCCACACCCGGCGGTGCTCAGGGTAACTCCTGGCTGTCTGCTCAGAAATAGCTCCTGGCAGGCACGGGGGACCATATGGGACACTGGGATTCGAACCAACCACCTTAGGTCCTGGATCGGCTGCTTGCAAGGCAAATGCCGCTGTGCTATTTCTCCGGGCCCCATGTCTTCTTACTTTGAAATGTGTAATGGAACTGAAAATTAATTCCTAGTGGAGAGTATTTTTCTTTGTGGCAATGAAGACTTCACAGACAAGCTAACAAAAAGATGAGTTGGGGAGGTAATGGCAAATACCACATTAAATTGTGTACCTTTTATTTTAAGTCATAAATTCTCATGAGCACTTACTCTTTTATTTCCTGTTTCCATTTTCAGAACACTTAACTTAGGCTCAGTGCAAAAATGAACTTTTTGTAATTTTTAATAGGTGATATTAATGTTGTAACTAGTTGAGGTCTCTGGATTTTAACTTAAATACTCACACAAAATATGTATAACCGCTAAAAATGTACTTGGCATGTAGCATTTCTCAAGAGCAGTTTGATAGAATATTCATAGTGAATTTTAAATCTTAGCACTCATTAACTGAAAGATTCCATTTCTCTGAATGTATCTCCTGTTTAAAAATCAGTTAGCTGCTGGAATATTAGGCCAAACTATCTTATTCTTAACATTTTTCATAGATAATCAGAAACATAAAGGGAATCATCCCCAGTACAGAAAAGAAAAGGTTAGTTTCATTGGGCAGGTACCTAGAGCTTACATGGCATATGATGGTCTGTTAAACATCAATAAACAATTTTGAAAACTCTTTAGTTGTTCAAGAAGTTAACTTAAAGGATTGTGTTACATATAGAAGTGTGTAAATTATTAATGTATTAAATTAGTTTATTAAAACATGAATACATGATTATCTTGGGTTATTACCTTTTTTTCAGTATTTGCCAGGTTTTCTACAACTAATTATATTAACTTCTACATTTAACAAAAAAAGGCTAAAGATATGCCTTGCATGTGCCTGACTTACATTCAATCCCTGGCATCCCATGTGGTAAGCACCGACAGGAATGATTCCTGAATGAAAGTCAGGAAAAACCCCAGAGCTTTGCTGGGTGTGACCCAAAAACCAAAACCAAAACCAAAAAAAAGTAAAATAAAATCAAGAGAAACCATCAGGACTGGAGAGATAGTACATGCTTTGCATGCAGCCATTCCAAGTTTGATACCCAGTACCACATGATCCCCTAGAGAATATCAGGTGCTCAGGCACTGAGAATGAACAAGATTGTATTCTTGGATTTTACTTAAAAATACTTATTAAAATATTTATTTAAACCATTGTGATTTAAAAAGTTATTTGTAGTTGTATTTTAGACATATAATGTTTCAGAGCCAATCCCACCATCAGTATCAACCTCCTTCCAGCAATATTCCCAGAGTTCATGCCATGCCACTGCCCTTCACCAAAGTCTGTCTTCATAAGGCACCTTTTTAAGTTTTGTTGGTAAAGTTTAGATCTCATGATTTCATTGTTGTAGACTCGGTTGGTATATTTAGTTCTGTCCTTTCTTTTTTTGATTTTTGGGCCACACCCGGTGATGCTCAGGGTTTACTCCTGGCTATGCACTCAGAAATCGCTCCTGGCTTGGGGGACCATATGGGACGCAAAGTAAACGCAGTTCGTTCTAGGCTAGCAGGGGCAAGGCGGATCGCTTGTGCCACCACTTCAGCCCCCGTTCTGTCCTTTCTTAACACCACCAATTACAGTGTACTTTTGACTAAGAATCTCTGAGAAAGTTCCCTGGGCCTTTTTAGCACCACTTGGAGTCACCACTTGCAAAAAATCTTTTAAGTAACCTTAATGAAGTAGTAAATCAAATATCATGACCACTTTTGTTTTTTTATTCTCTTCAGTTATTTTTCAAAATGGGATTTGGAGGTCAACTGTGTTTGGTGTGGACTGACGTCACAAGCAGTACTTGGGATGGGGTGCACAGGAAGCCTGCTTGAGGTTGTGGTGCTCTTTAGGGGTGCAGTGCCCAGGACCACTGGGATCTATTTCACAGTGCTCAAGAGGGGTCCAAGGCCACATCCAGCAGTGATCAGGGGTTTGTGGTGATAGGAGAGCCAGAATACTCTTTGTCTCTCTTTTTCTCTCCTACCTAGTTTTCTTTTTATTTTAATTTCTTTTACTATAAAATCATGATTTACAGACTTGTCCATAATACAGTTGTTTTAGGCACTCAGTTTTCCAACATCAATTGCACCACAGTGTGACCTTCCCTCCATCAGTGTCCCACCCTCTCACGCAAGCCTGAATATTAGATTTTCAGCAAAATCAGCCTAAAGTTTTAGACAGTGCTATTGATATTTGGTAAGCTGTAGTGCTATGTATATTTATTATCATTGTCTCTGACTTTAAGTGTTTATAATACATTCATCGAAGACGAGTTATGTTAAGTCAGTGATCAGGCATACACAGAGACCGGCCTGTGTATCTGTCTGCTCTATGAATGGGAACTGATAAAACACATGAATATTCTGGTGGTACTATAAAATTGTATGTTAGTGCTTGTGCATGTATGTTTGTTCCTTCATGATTCACTGCTTGAAGTTCTAGGTCAAGCAGAGGTCTAGAGTTGTTGCAAAACACCTATTTCCTTGAAGAGAACATACTTGAGTTCAAAACAGAACTCTTGATGTTGCTTTTAAATGTCTATTTTATGGAAATAAGTTTATGGGCTTGACTTTAAAAATAATTTGAAAGCAATCTGGACAGAGAAATCTAATAGAGAAAATATTTGAGAATATGGTTCATCAGCAAGTCAACAGATACACTTCCCTGAGCACCCCATACCATGGATCAAAGCATCCCATGACTTGGATCTGTGTGATCAAATCATTATATATTGATTAGAGCCCCCATGGAAGGTTAACTCCTTTATGTCCATGTCAAATTTTTTCTCACTCTTTGTGTCTGTAATTTCAAAAATAGAATCCTGTTACTATTAACTTTTTCTTCTTTTTTAAGCTAATCATGTACTTGAGCGTATATTTTATTTCTAGATTATTTTGCTGCTACTCTGATTTAATTGCACAGTTCTCTGCTGGGTAAAAATTAACTTGTGAAGAAAATTTACAAGTTTTGTGAAAGCAGTATGTGATATAAAGGATCATCCTAATTATAATATTTTATGTAGGAAACAGCCCCAAATTCCAAATATAGATATATACTTTTATTATCTTTATTATGTAAATTAATACATTCTAATTATCGATTTTTTTTTTGTTTTGGGCCACACCCAGAAGTACACAGAGGTCATTCCTGGCTCTCTGAGCTCAGAAATCGCCCCTGGCAGGCTCAGGGCTCCATATGGATGCTGGGGATTGAACCCAGTTCTGTCCTGGGTCGACTGCATGCAAGGCAAATGCACTACCACTGACTGTGCTATCGCTCCGGCCCCACTTTTCTTTATTTTTTTAAGTTCCTAATTTTTGAAAGCTTGCAGTCTAGGTAGATCTTTGATTCTAAGTACAAAGCCTGTCACACACTTTTCACACACTGGGAGATGTTCACTCTAACATTTTGGAATTATAATCTTGCTGTTTGACATTATTTTATTAAAGCACTATGATTTACAAAGTTATTCATAACTGGGTGTTTTTTGTTGTTGTTTTGGGGCCACACCTGGTGGTGCTAAGGGCTTCTCCTGGCTGTGTGCTCAGGAATTATTCCTTGTGGTAGTCTGGGGACAACATGGGGTACTAGGGATTAAACTAAGCTTTGCCACAGTGGAAGGAGATTGATTACCTTACCTTCTGTGCTCTCTTTCCAGACCCCATAGTTGGGTTTTAGATGTAGAGTATTCTAGTAGCAATCCCACTGCCAGTTTCTTCTTTCTTTCACTAGAGTTCCCAGATTTTCCTCCTATTTACCCCTCCCTCCCAATCCCCATATAGTCTTATTTTTAAATTGCCAGGCGTCATTAGTAAATTCCATGATACAAGAAAACTGCAGATGCCTTCACGTCCAACTTTTGACCCTGTGGGTTTCTCTTGCCTTTTATGTCTGCTGGGATGGTTCTTGGCAACAAAATCATTCTCTTGGTGTCTGTGTTTTTTCTTTCAGTTTGTCCCACGAGGAGCATCCCCATAGCCATCCTCTCTATGGACATGGTGTATGTAAGTGGCCTGGCTGTGAAGCAGTGTGTGAAGATTTCCAATCATTTCTAAAGTAAGAATGATTTTATATTGGTTTCCTCTTTTCCATAGCCATCACCTCCCACTGTTCATGCTTTTCTTCATAAAATGCCTTTTTGATGAAGGGTTTTCACACCACCATTTTGAGAGTGGACTCTAAATCATAAGGTCTTGCACTCTATCATAGGAATAGTTACAAAATCTATTGTGATTGCCTTGGAAAGGGGAGAAGATTTACACCCAAGGGCAATTTCAGCAATCTTAGCAAGAGTCTGTGTTTACCCTTTTTTTTTTTTTCAGAATGACAGTGATTAAATGAAAATTTTATTTACATCCTTACATACTAAATCAATAATATTTGCTTTAATTTTATAAAACTGCTGTCATTTATTGGCTGATTGCAACTTGGTGATTTGTCCTCTGATTTGTTTCTATACAAATCACTTTATAAATATAAGAAATGGAATCTACAGAAATGTTACAAGTTTTATTCTTATTTCTTATTGGCATTAACAATTTATTAAGATTTCTCGTAGGAGGGGCCAGAGAGATAGCATGGAGGTAAGGCATTTGCCTTTCATGCAGATGGTCATTGGTTCGAATCCCGGCATCCCATATGGTCCTGCAAGGCTGCCAGGAGCGATTTCTGAGCGTGGAGTCAGGAGTAACCCCTGAGCAGTGCTGGGTTTGACCCAAAAACCAAAATATATATATATGTATATATATATATATTTCTTGTAGGAATAATTTTAGACTCTACAATTAAATTATGAGTAAAAATTGGGTAATCCCCAACTATAGATAAATAAATCTTTAGCATTGTTGAATGATCAGTATAATAATAAAATAAGTTAACATAAATAAGATACATCATATTTAACATATTTTATGTATTATGCGACAAGCAAACATATGGGCCCATATATAATTTCTGTATATTTAGGTGTGTGTGTTGTTGGGGTAGTTTATGGTGGTTCTCCTTAGCTTTTTCTCTCTTATTTATGCTCTAGGAAATAGAGCTGGACTAAATTACATTCAAATCTCTGATTTTATGTGGTCCTTATATTGTTACAACAATTTCTCTTATCTTTATGGGTCTAGATACTAATACTGTAATAAAGTCCATTTAGAGATATTTCTAGTGTTTACCTGAAAGCAGTTTTAGTAAACATAATTTTTGATTAACAATAAATGGAATCATATGAATCTGTTTTAGACCTTCCTAGATTTAGTATTTTATTTCAAAAGCATATAAAGTTATAAAAAATTTAAATACTTATTTTTTAAAGATATGCCAACCAATTTTTCAAACATAGTAATCAGTATTACTTTATTTTACAGTTATGGTGATTTAAGTTAGTGGAGAAAAATATTGACCAGAAATCAATTTTTAAGTTCTGATTTTACCTTTTTCTCTAATGGGACTTAAATAAGTAAATCATTACTTTTAGTTTTTGATTGTTTTTTTGGGGGGCTTTAGGACTCTGTTATATTCTCAAGGGCAATTCCTGGCTCTTTGTTCATGGTTCAGTTCACTTTTAGCAATGCTTAGGGTACCAGTAAACAGGGATTGAATTAGAGTTGTTCACATTGCAAGGCAGGCACTGTAACCCCTGCACATCTTTCTATGCTAAGATATAATTTTAGTGTTAATTTGACGCATCTATAGAAAAGTATCTATAGTTAGAATATATATTTTTCTCTAGTATCTTTTTCTTTCTTTGTTTTTTGAGCCACACCCGGTGGTGCTCAGGACTTACTCCTGGCTCTGTGCTCAAGAATCATTGCTGACAGGCTTACAAGACTTATAGGATGTTGGAGATCGATCCCAGGTCAGCTGCATTCAAGGCAAATGCCCTACCTGCTGAACTATCTCTCCAGCCCTATTATCTGTTTTGTTTTTTTTTTTCCCTTTGGTCATACCCGTTTGATGCTCAGGGGTTACTTCTGGCTAAGTACTCAGAAATGGCCCCTGGCTTGGGGGGACCATATGAGACACCGAGGGATTGAACCGCGGTCCTTCCTTGGCTAGAGCTTGCAAGGCAGACACCTAACCTCTAGTGCCATCTCACTGGCCCCATCTATTATCTATTTTTTAGTAAATTTTTTTAGAACTACAAAATTGCTATATACATTCTTGATGGTATGCCAGTTTGAGAATTGAAAGGGATAAGGCCAGTTTTCTTTTTTTTTTTGGTTTTTGGGCCACACCCGGTGACGCTCAGGGGTTACTCCTGGCTATGCGCTCAGAAGTCGCTCCTGGCTTGGGGGACCATATGGGACGCCGGGGGATCGAACCGCGGTCCGCCCAAGGCTAGCGCAGGCAAGGCAGGCACCTTACCTCTTGCGCCACCACCCGGCCCCCAAGGCCAGTTTTCAATTCTAATCTTTTTTTGTTTTTGTTTTTTGTTTTTTTTTTTGTTTGTTTCTAATGCTTTTTTATTTTAATCTTTTTGTTTCTGATTTTGGGCCACACCCAGCATGCTCAGAGCTTATTCTGGCCCTACACACAGGAATTACTCTTTCCAGTGCTTAGGGAATCATGGGAGATGCTGGAGAACAATTCCTGGTCAGTAGTGTACAATGCAATCACCCTACCTGTTTTACTATCACTCTGGCCTAATTTTCTCCTTTGGGGGAGGGAGGGTTGTTTCTTTTGTTTGTTTGTTTGTTTTTGGTTTTTGTGCCACACCTGGCAGTGCTCAGGGGCTACTTCTGGCTTTGCACTTAGAAATTGCATCTGGCAAGCTTGGGGACCATATGGGATGCCCGGGGATTGAATCTTGGTTTGTCCCAGGTCAGTTGTGTGCAAGACTACCCACTATGCTATTATTCCAGTCCCCAATTTTATCTATTTTTAAAAATCTTTGCCAACAGTTCAAGTTTTACCCTTTTCAATTATAAATTAACTTTTTTTCAAAGACCTAAAATTATTTTAGAATATGATAGAATTTTAGGGGTTCAGTTTCATACCTCTCTACTTGTGTACAATTTTTCACACTCACACAATTAGCATTTCAATGCTGTAAAATACAACAAAAACTCTTTCCTTATTTCTCCTACCTGCTTTCCCTTTGATATCTACCATAGTTTTCACCAAATATAGGTTTTTTTTGCCAGTTCATTTTTTTTGTGATTTATATTCTACTTATGAGTATAACCCCTTTGTTATTATCTTTCATTTTCTTATTGATTTCACTTATCATATTCATTATATGTTGTATCCATTTTGTCCCAAAGTCATGACTTTTTTTTCTATAGACAGAATAGTATTGAGTATATGACAATTTCTTTCTCTATTCATCTGTTGATAGCCCTGATTCTCAAATTATAGTTTTACTTGTATGAATGTAAGTTGTAAATATATATAACATATATATACATGATATTTTTAAAATTATAGTTATGAAAAGAGAGCACAATTTAATTTTATTTTTTTATTAATCGTTATTTTGGGTTCTATACCTAGCAGTACTCAGGGCTTACTCTTGACTTGGTGCTCAGAAATCCCCTGACAGGAGGGGCAAGGGGACATACTGGATATGGGGGATTTAATTTCAGTAGGCCTCAAGGCAAGTATCTTATCAGCTATACTATTTTTCTGGCCCTGAGGGCACAATTCAAAACCATATCTTGTACTAAGAGAAAAAAGTATGAAGGTTAAGAATTAGGACCTAGAGGACTGAAAGATAACAGTGGATTGGAGCATATGCTTTGCATATAGAAGATCTGGGTGTAATCTCTAGCACCTTAGGACTTTCTCAAATACCAAGACCTAGTCAGCAATAACTACTGAGCAACATCAAGTCTGGCCCTGATCAAAGCAAAACAAACAAACAAACAAACAAACAAACAAAAAAAGGTGATGAGATTTGACTTATGCTTTTCAACAAAATAAGTATTTTTCTTCTTTGGATATTAGAAGATTTTTTAAATAGTTGTTAAAAGTTTAAAGGCCACATGGGATAGTGCTTAGGGGAATAGTGTCCCCCCCCCAAATTAATTATTGTTTTATGTGTTTTTGAGTTTTCTTTTTTTTTATTTGGGGGCCATACTCAGTGCTCAGGGGTTACTCCTGGCTCTGTGCTCAGAAATCATACCTAGAAGGTTCTGGAGACCATATGGGATGCCAGAGATCATACCTGGGATGTGGAGGGAATGGAGATATAGTACATAGGTGAAAGCCCACAACTTGCATGATTTAAGCCAAATTCAATCCCTGTGCAGGTAAACTCTGCTATCCTGGCTCCAAGTAGCACAATATCTTGCCGTGTACAAGGCAAACACCCTACCCACTGTGCTATTGCTCTCCCAATAAATTTTTGATCTAGTATTGGCCTAGTATTGATCTACTGTTGGAACATCATGAGGGCTATGCCCAATTGTATATGGGGTTGGAGGCATGTTGCTGTGGAGATGAATGGAACTCAGGGCCTCACATATGGCAGGCATGTGTTCTACTACTTGAACTTTCTCCCCAACCCACGAGTCTAACTCTTGTCTAGGAAACCACCTATTATATATTTACTGTGGTTTTGCATATGACATAATATGTTCTCAATTCATGGTTGCCGGTGGAATTGGAATGTCCACTACAAACCAGAAAATGTTTCATGTTTATTTCCTAGAACTTATTTATTGACTTTATATTTATTAGAAGACTTTTGTTTGCAAGCTGTAGAAACTCCAGTTAAAGTTGACTTACACATACACACAAGAAGGGTGGAATGACACATTGTGACTAAGAATTCCAAACAGTATAGTTAACTTCAAGTACAACTGGATCCAGATGCTTAAACTAGGTTATTGAAGTATTTGTTCTTCCTCTGTTAACTCTGTTTTATTTTGTGTTGTTTTCTTTCTTGGACTATTTCCAAGTGGAACTGAAGAATACAAATTTACATGCCATAGTGACAGCAGTCCCAGAATACATCTTTTTTTAAGATAGGTCCAGAAATGTCTTAAGAGTGTTGTTACCTCAACTTTAGTCACAAGTTCTAGTTTGGAGCCAGTAACAATATTTACCCAGGTTTGTATCACGTGCCCTATTCTGAAGCTGATAGAGATGTTCACTCCTCATACCGCATGGGGGCAAGTGATGAGAGACTTGGCTTCCCTGTGTTGAATAATGAATATTGTAAACCAGCTTAGAGTTGATGCTGAATAACAGCAACAGCAGCAACGCAAAAAACTCTGGAATTCAGACTTCTCTTAGAGCTTTCCTTAATGACCCATTGATTGGTCTTATAAAAATAATCCAGGATTATTGTTTCCTATGGCAAGATTTTACCTCTTGGGAATTGAGAGTTGTCTTCAGATTGCAAAATCTTGCCTAATGTAGTGGAAAATAAGTTAGTCTTCTTAAAGATTCACATCTTCCACATTTCACCATGGTTTAAAGGGTAATCAAATTGGCCTCCGTGAAACTAACTTTGCTTTCCTTTGAACAGGAATGAAAGAGCTACTGTAACTCACGGTTCAAACCAAAGACATATGGCCTTTTTGAGTAATATCATTGTGGAATTTCTGTTAGCTGAAAGTGATGTTTCAAACATTTCTTTACAAGTTACCAGATTTTTTTTCTTCCCAAAGCCACTGTTTGCTAGATCCATTCTTCTCTTCCATTATCTTTCTTTTAGATGTTTTCTTATGGCTTAGCCAAATCATGACTTAGCCAATGATATTTGATTGTCCAAGGCACTTTTTTTTGTTTTTATTTTTGGACAATATCCAGCAGTGCTTAGGGGTTATACCTGGCTCTGTACCTAGAAATCACACTTGACATGCTCAGGGGACCATATTGGCTGCTGGGAATAGAACCTGGGTCAGTCATGTGCAAGGTAAGGGTCCTACCTGATGTGCTATTGCTCCAGCCTCTCCAAGGCATTCCTTTTTATATATAAACACCTTGATTTATTTAAACACCTTGATGACAAATATGATTGTAGTTGGGTTTCAGTCATGTAAAGAACACCCCCTTCACCAGTGCAACATTACCATCACCATTGTTCAAAATCTCCCTCCTCTCCACCCCACCCCCGCCTGTACTCTAGACAGGCTTCCTATCCAAGGCATTCTTAACACATTCTGGTTATGATTTGGGTACTGCTTGATAAATTCTCCCCCCATCTATATTCTAATACCTTTACATTACTTTAGTACAATTTTTTAATTAGTGCCCCTTGAGTATGCAACAACCATAGTTCCAAGTGCTTCACCTATAAAACTCATTTAATTCTCATAGCAACCAATAGTGCTAGTATTATGGATTTTCAACCTACAAACAACAAAACTAAGGCACAGAGAAGTAGAAGTAAAGTAATTCTTCCAGAGTAATTCTCCAAGTAGATCTCCAAAAAAGTAGAGTCAGAATACAGATTCCTGCTACCTTACCTGGCTTCATATTTAATCTTTACTGCTACACAATACAGCCTAGTTAGAGTTTATTAATTATGTGACTTTTTTAATTAAAGTACTGCTATAAGAAGGACCAGCAAGATTAAGGCACATGTCTTCTCTATGGGTGAACCCACTTCAATCCACAGTACCTCATGGTCCTGGAGCACTTTGGGTGTGACCTGAGAAGCCTTCTGTACTACTAGGGTGGCCCTTATAATCCCTAGGGCCCAAGTAGCTCTAAATTCTTGACCCTTGGATTGAACCACCAGACCTGTTGGTTGAGAAATACCAAAAGGCCACTAGGTCTCCTGGACACCACTAAGGATCATGCCTCTTTCATCCCTAAAAAGGTACTGCTGTAATGAGGAATGGCAGAGTGAGTAATGTAGTCACTCACTATGAATGTGGTCTTTGAGCAAAGTGCAGAGTACCTTTGAGCTTCAGTGATTTAGAATGATTAGTAATACTAACCTTCTCTTAGTATTACTCTGAGCTCATTTAGTATGGAAGCACAGCACCTTCTCTTTTATTCATATTGGAGGAAAATACCCACTCAAGGTCTTGAACAGTTACAACCTTTATTTTATTTTATTATTTTATTGTTATTGAAAATTATTTGTTTTCCTATTGGCACTTCTTTCATCTGGCTTCCAAGTTCCCTATGAGAGGGCAATATGGCTTTGCTTCATGACTGTTTTTCATCTTCAATTGCCTGTTAGTATAATTCTCAGAGAAGCCGTGATCAGGATGAAGAACCCTATGGACAATAAATGTCACTTTTAGCTGAGAGGGTATACGTGTAGAGAAGGAGGAACACTCATAGTGTAGAGCAGTGGTCCTCAAACTATGGCCCACGGACCACATATTGTATTTGTATCTGTTTTGTTTCTTCATTGCAAAATAAGATATATGCAGTGTGCATAAGAATTCGTTCATAAGTTTTGTTTTTACTATAGTTAGACCCTCCAATGGACTGAGGGACAATGAACTGGCCCCCTGTTTAAAAAGTTTGAGGACCCCTGGTCTAGAGCAGTGCTTCTCAGTTATTTTCTGTCATGCCCCCATAGGAAGAAGAAAACATTTTTCGCGCACACACACCCCCCACGCGACTATAAATAGTATCTTTATTTAAAAAAAACTTTACGTGCAAAACAAAAATATATAAAATAATTTGTGCTGGTTTTTAAATCAGAGGTGATGTCTGAATTAATGGCTACAATGAGCACGTTTTGCAATGCATAGCTTTTCGAAGCAAGGTATGAAGCAGGACACAGCAACTCTCAGCTCCAGAGACATACAGAGACATAAACACGGGGCTCAGCTTGTTATGACAGTATTTGCCGAGGTCAAACGTGCCCCCCTTTATGGAGCCTCGCGCCCCCCCTTTGGGGGTTGCCAACTATTTGAGAGCCACTGGTCTAGAGTGAGACATATCTTCTTCTCCTCTGGAGGAAAAAAAAAATACAACTGTTGGTAAATCAAAACCAGAAATTTGACACTTTTCTGTGATCATTCTGCAGCATGTGTTCCCAAGGTGAGGTAGACCACAGGGCCCTAGATTTCAAAGATAAATACTGTGCAAATAACAATCCTCTTCTCTTTTCCCCATGGCCAATAGAGGGATGCTTTATCAGAATCAGCAGATACTCAGCTGGTTGTATACATCTGTTTCCCCATTTTTCCCCCTCAAAGCAAGTCACAGTTTTAGTGTTGTTTTTTTTCCTTAAATCTATCAACCATCAGCGATCATGTGACTTCTGTATTTGTTTGAGCTAACTGATGCCAGCAGGTGCTCATGCTAACTAATGAAATACTCTGTCCCTGCCTGGCTCAGAATTCTCCCTTCACAGAAGAACAAAAACAATCCCCATGCCTTCCAGATAGTGGCAGCTTGGGGTATTCTTTCCTCCTCTCCCCCACACATCAGTTTTTATTATTTTTTTCCTTTTTAGACCTCGTTGAAGACATATTTTTATGGAAAAAAAATTTCTGATCCCCCCCCATTTAAAAAGAAAAGAAAGAAAAGGGCTCCTATAATTCTTTGGCAAGGTGAAGAGTGAATTTGAAGGTTAAATCATGACCACATTTTCCTGTTTCTAACTTCAAATGTAAAATCAGAGACAGACCCTTCATTTTACAAATAGCCAGGTACTTTTTCTTGAGAAAAATATTTCCATTTCCCCTAGCTTTGCTTTTAGATGGTGACTTGTCAAAAATCTAATTAAAAATATCATTTTTCGACTTGTTTAGGAGGCCAGTTAAAGGAATTTTTGTTTTGTTTTGTTTTGGTTATTTATCCTGGAAAAAAAACAATCAACACCAAAATCCTTTGCATTTTAATAAGATATACTAAAGCCAAAATAAATTGTGTGTGTGCTCTAATTGGAGATATCGGTAGAAAGTAGTAAGATAATACCCAGAGGTGGAACTTTGGGCCCATTTCAGTGGAAGCCATTTCATTGGTAATTTGCTTTTCTTAAATTTTTTTTTCCCCCAAAATCACACTTCTCAAAACTGTGAAGAGTTTTATGTGAAAGAAACTACTAAGTGCACTCTGTTATGTTTTCACAAGTGTTTTTATCATGGTAACATCTTGTTTACTTTAGTTCCCTGCCTAAAACTACTTGGAACATGTTAAGAAAACATTTCAAGAAAGCCTGGACAAAGAGGCTTTTGTTTAACAGCCACTGTGAGGCCGCAAGGATCACAAAGGTGTTAACTTTCAGCCCCTTAAGCACTTCCACATGAAATTCCAGCAACTATGTTTGTGGTTTTGGAAAAACAAAGTATATGTTAAAGAAACCAGGTATATGCTAATACATGTCGAAGGAGGCCGGATATCATAAATTGTTCCAAGCCCATTTGTGAGTCTCCTTTGCACGCCCCAATATTCTGCAGTGAAATAAACTCTAGTTGGTGCTGGAGACGGCGGTGAGGTGGGTGGAGTATAAGGACTAACCCTCACTAAAATGGGTGTATGCAAGTTGAATTCCAGCCTCACAAAGTACATCTCCAAAAATATGGGGATGAAATTTTCTCATCAGCTTCCAGGTGACAACTCATGTTGAAGTATTGTAGGATGCGCTTAATATTATGAATTTGACTCTTCAAATTATAAGACATTTTCGGGTTGTTAAAAAATAAGTGAAAACTGGGTAGAGGGAGCGATGGAGGGAGGGGGAGAGAGAAAGAAAAAAGGAGAGAGTGGGAGAGAAGAGAGGAGAAGAGGAGAGAGAAAAGAAAGAAAAGAGGGGCCGGCTGAGGTGGCGCTAGAGGTAAGGTGTCTGCCTTGCAAGCGCTAGCCAAGGAAGGCTTGCAGTTCGATCCCCCGGTGTCCCATATGGTCCCCCCCCAAGCCAGGGGCGATTTCTGAGCTCTTAGCCAGGAGTAACCCCTGAGCATCAAACTGGTGTGGCCCTAAAAGAAAAAAAAGAAAAGAGAGTTTTCCCTTCCAAAAAAAAAAAATCCTTTCACCTTTATGACATTGTTCTGGAGTTCAAGACCTTTCCAAGTCCTCAGAGAGGTCAGAGTGGACTAAATACCACAGTGCCCTCTAGTGACCTATAGAATATTTGATAGAAAAGTTTAGGCAAGGCAAGTTTTTTTGGTTTGGGGTGTCCAGTGCCACCCTTTTGCTGAAAAATGAAGCAAATTCATGAGTGCAGTTTTCTTTCTTAGCAAATAGATTTTAGTGAGAAATGTTTAATGTTTTCTTGTAAGTATTAGAGAATTTAAAAAAATATCCACTTGTGAAATCATACATCTAATTGCCATTAGATGTATATAGCATATCAAGGCGCTATACATGTTATTGTATGTGCTTCTATTTAAGAGCCATTAGTTAGCTAGGTATTCCACATGATCATTTCCGGCATGTAATTAGGCGACATTACTTAAAAGACAGGGATCATCTTTGCTCCATACTTTTATTGACACTGTCTGCCATAT